>NC_056726.1:1021633932-1021655087 GCF_019279795.1 Protopterus annectens | reverse complement strand
AACAACAACAACATTAATATGATAAAATGCTGTCCCATCACAGCATTTCACACAGAGCATAGTCCCACTGACATCTGTTTCTTTATATACTGTATTAATGTAATAAAATGTCCCATCGCAACAATTTCACAGAGTATAGTCCCACTGCCATCTGTTTCATTATGTATTATATTCATGTAATAAAATGTATCCCATCACAGCATTTCACACAGAGAATAGTCCCACTGCCATCTGTTTCATTATATACTGTATTAATGTAATAAAATGCTGTCCCATCAGGGCATTTCACACAGAGTATAGTCCCACTGCCATCTGTCTCATTATGTACTATATTCATGTAAAAAAATGCATTCCAATCACAGCATTTCACAGAGTATAGTCCCACTGCCTTCTGTTTCATTATATACTGTATTATAGTAATAAAATGCTGTTCATTCACAGCATTTCACACAGAGTATAGTCCCACTGCCATCTGTTTCATTATGTATTTTATTCATGTAATAAAATGCTGTACCATCACAGCATTTCACACACAGTATAGCCTACTGACATCTGTTTCATTACATACTCTATTACTGTAATAAAATGCTGTTCATTCACAGCATTTCACACAGAGTATAGTCCCACTGCCATCTGTTTCATTATATACTGTATTATTGTAATAAAACTCTGTCCCATCACAGCATTTCACACAGAGTAGAGTCTCACTGCCATCTGTTTGATTATATACTATATTAATGCAATAAAATGCTGTCCCAGCACAGCATTTCACAGAGTATAGTCCCAGTGCCATCTGTTTCATTATATGCTGTATTAATGTAATAAAATGTTGTCCCATAACAGCATTTCACGCACAGTTCAGTCTCACTGCCATCCATTTCATTATATACTATATTAATGTAATACAATGCTGTCCCATCACAGCATTTTTACACAGAGTATAGTCCCACTGCCACCTGTTTCATTATATACTGTATTAATGTAATAAAATGCTCTCCCATCACAGCATTTCACAAAGAGTATAGTCCCACTGCCATCTGTTTCATTATGTATTATATTCATGTAATAAAATGTATCCCATCACAGCATTTCACACAGAGTATAGTCCCACTGCCATCTGTTTCATTATGTTCTGTATTAATGTAATAAAATGCTGTCCCATCACAGGATTTCACACAGAATGTAGTACTGGTGATGGTGATGTGGTAGAGTTGTCACCTCACAATAAGACGTTGTCCTGTTCGATTCTCAGCTAGACTTTCTTCTGTGAGGAGACATGCATGAATGGGCGTACCTTCAATGAAGGTTGTGCGTCAGAGCTGGCAACTCGTCATATATAAATCTACTGCCAATCATTAGCGGACCGGAGTTCCGCTATGGCGACCCCTAACCGGGAAAAGCCGAAAGACATAACAACAACAACAACATTAATATAATAAAATGCTGTCACTCACAGCATTTCACAGAGTATAGTCCCACTGCCATCTATTTCATTATATGCTATATTAATATAATAAAATGCTCTCCCATCACAGCATTTCACAGAGTATAGTCCCACTGCCATCTGTTTCATTATATACTGTATTAATGTAATAAAATGCTGTCCCATGACAGCATTTCACAAAGAGTATAGTCTCACTGCCATCTGTTTCATTATATACTGTATTAATGTAATAAAATGCTCTCCCATCACAGCATTTCACAAAGAGTATAGTCCCACTGCCATCTGTTTCATTATATACTGTATTAATGAAATAAAATGCTGTCCCATCACAGCATTTCACACAGAGTATAGTCCTACTGCCACCTGTTTCATTATATACTGTATTAATGTAATAAAATGCTGTCCCATCACAGCATTTCACAGAGTACAGTCTCACTGTCATCTGTTTCATTATGTACAATATTAATGTAATAAAATGCTGTCCCACCACAGCATTTCACGCAGAGTATAATCCCACTGCCAACTGTTTCATTATATACTGTATTAATGTAATAAAATGCTGTCCCATCACAGCATTTCACACAGAGTATAGTCCTACTGCCATCTGTTTCGTATCATACAAAAAAACAAAAACAAAAAAAAAATCTCTTTTACCACCTTTGCTGAACAAGATTAGTCCAGATTTCAGGTTTTGCTGAATTCCAGACTGTGGTATAGTTTCCTGTGTTTCTCATATCCTTACTTAGATAGGAGGAAGCTTCTCTGTTCACCATTGAGAGTGGGGACTTTTGAGCAGCCTTTCTTTCCCTGGAGGAGTGGTCTCAGCTCTGAAACTAGTAGCTTATTGGCCGTTTTGGATCAATTCCTATCTCTTGCAGTTTCCCTGCTTTAAAACCCACATTTGCGCGGTTTTGCACCAGTATACAACTCCGCACAGATCCTCGTGGTGTCGTGCAGAGTGATACAGGCAACAGAGAGACCCAAGAGAGACTTTTCCAGATTTAAGTATTTTTTCTCTGTTTTTTTGCTCCGACTGCCTCTTCCCACCTAAAAAGCGAATTTCTAACTCATCTGTGCTTCAAAAAGTTTAAATTGTATTTGCCTTCTGCTTTTTACAGTTTTTGCACTTGTTTTATATCAATTTAAGTCGTTTTTGTATTGCATAACTGTTGTAGGCTACACACTAAATTGCGTTAGCCTGTTTATAGCATTTACAGTGTTTTCTGTGTGTTTTTCTGCTTTCTGAAAAAAAAAAAAAAAAAATTCTTTTTTCCCACCTTTGCTGAACTAGATTAGTCAGGATTTCAGGTTTTGCTGAATTCTGGACTGTGGTATAGTTTCCTGTGTTGCCCATATCCTTACTTGGATAGGAGGAAGCTTCTCTGTTCACCAGTGAGAGTGGGGAGCTTTGAGCAGCCTATCTGTCCCTGGAGGAGTGGTCTCAGCCCTGAAACTAGTAGCTTATTGGCCGCTCTGGGTCAATTCCTATCTCTTTCAGTTTCCCTGCTTTAGAACCCGCATTTGTGCAGTTTTGCACGATTTTAATGATAAGCGCAGCATTGGGCAGTGCCGCTTAAATGGGTTTAAACTATTACCGGCTCCACAAAGTCTGCTCTTCACTTTTTCCCTTAGAACTGTTCCAAATCTCAAAGTAAGCACTCTATTTTCATTCTAAAGCCCTGCCGTTGCTCGTATAAGTAATCTTATAAGTAAGCACTAATAAACTAAAGCACTACACCCTCTTATACTCCCTTTAAGTACTTGGCTCCCTAGTGGTCCTTTTTGATCAGTCAAAAAGTAGTTCCTTATACTATTCTGGCATGTCCAAAAGTCAGTTCCGGGTTTACTCTCTAGTCCAGCTGGTGAATCTGGGAATATTGAGGCAATGTTACAACTGCCTTATGTACATAGACCACCCTCTCCTCCACCCAACAAGCTGAAATATATGTGAGAGATGCAACTATATAGCCAAACTGGAGGCTGAGCTCTCTCAACCCAATACTGGCGCAGACAGTCAGGAGGAGAAGGTAACCACACACACGACAAATCCAGTTTCACATAGACCTATAGCAACAGAAAACCAAACACATAAACACACAAAAACATACTCGGAGGCTCTAAATAAAAATCTGCTCAAGCAGCAGAGACCTCCAAAGCAGACATCCAAGCAACCACTACCCCACAACAATACCCACGTATCACATAGTTCACAAAGTCAGTGTGCCACACAGTCACAGCCCTTAAGGCTAAACAACACACCTAATACACTTGTAATAGGTGACTGTATTGTCAGACACACTGACATCCCACTCATCAGGCTGAACAAGGAGAAGGTCACTGTAAGCTGCCTGTCAGGTGCCAGGATCCACCACATAACACAAGTACCTCACCAAGAGGATCAAGGGACTCAAACATATGCCATATGCTGCCCGGCTAAAGAAACTCCAGCTCTACTCAGTCGCATACTGCCTACTCAAAGGCAATCTATGCCTGACGTACAAGGCCATGTCCAACCCGGAATTAATGGACATGCTCCACCTCATAAAATCCAAATCCACCAGAGCTACACGAGCGAAAGATTTGAACCTCAACACAGAAATAAATAGGACATGCTGGAGGGACAGATTCATAACCTAGAGGCTCCCTTCACTCTGGAATAAAATCCCAGTCCATGTTAGGCAGAGCCCCTCACTAACTCTCTTCAAGAGAAATCTTGACGAGTGGATGGGAGATCGTAGGTTTACCCCGGGGGTCACTTCTGTGTCAGTGCTAGACAGATGCACAGTAAACTAAACCCTAAATGGTCCCAGTATACTCATTCTAAGGGGTGGCGAAAGCCAAACACACTCTCGCTAGGATTATAAATGCCCTAGGGCAGATAGCAGAGTATGAACCTATGAACCTTTGAACCTATGAACAAGCACTCAGGTCACTCCAAAGCAAGTACAAATATGACTCCATCATTGTCCATGCTGGTGTGAATGACCTGAGACGTACCTCCCTGGACTTCATGAAAAGAGACATAGAGGAGGTCTCTGATCATATAGCCCAGGCTGGTATGACCCTGACCTTGAGTAGCATCTTACCCTCACCAAGAATGACGCCACAGTATAAAGACAAAATGATCAATTTTAACAATTGGCTAAAGTATTGGTGTCATCCAAAGGGGATCCAGTGTCTGTCAGCCTGGGATGACATGCTCGACAAGCCACGTTGCTTCACTAGGGACAGCTTGCACCTGTCACCAATGGGCTTTCGATTACTGGCTAAGGCTCTTGCCACCCCCATAGTGCCTTTTTTAAGCAAGGCTCAAAAGACAAACCCACCTCCATAGACAACACAAAGAAAAAGAAACTAAGGGTAATGCTGCTCAATGCCAGAAGTCTAAACCTCAAGATGCATGCACTCGAGGCTGTCCTCAGTATGGAGAATATCGATATCTGTGCAGTAACAGAAACTTGGTTCAAGACTCCCGAGAGCACCCCAGCACTACCAGGTTATACCTCATACCATGCTTTTCAGCCCCAAAACTCATACTGAACCACAAAAGGAAGGGGAGTATCCATATTCAAAGATATCCACACCTCCAGGTTAGTGGCACTGCATGAAGCATCGGAGACCATCCATGTGCAACTAACAGTGGGCAAAACTGCCTTTCAGCTTGTAGCCTGCTACAGACCACCCTGCCAATCTCAGGAACCCCACTCGGCTTTCCTGAGAACACTGGAGAATATAAAGGTCTCTCCAAACACCATTATATTGGGTGACTTCAACTACCCAAACATAGACTGGAAGCACTACTCAAGCCCCAACACCCTGGCCCAATGGTTCCTAGAATTTATAAACTCAAATGCTATGGAACAACTGGTCACTACTCCCACAAGAGGGGAAAACATATTGGACCTGATCATCACCAACATGGGGACTCTATGTTCCATATCAGAGGTATACCCCTCATTGGTAAGATCTGACCATAAATTAATCTCACTGGACATCCATATCCCGCCCCCACCCCCTGCCAGACCTCCCAACCGTCCCAAATTACTCGGTTTTTACCGAGTTTTGGGGTCTAAATTAAGGGGTGCCACGATTCCCGAGTGGCACCCCTTCATTTCCGATTTCTTTCCTTTGTTTTTTTTATTTTTTTAATTTTCGCGCTATCAGAGCTGACGTCATCACGTGCGTGATGACATCAGCTCCGTCGGCACTACCAGCCAGTTGGAATTGAGCTCAAGGAGCTCACGTCATCATTCCGGCTGTGAGCAGGCGGAAGTGCTTTGCTGCCGGAAGAATTTGAAAGTAAGTGAAGACGTTTCTGTTGCTGCTGAGAGGAAGGATGCTGTTTTGGACTGAAACTGCTGCCGAGAGAAGAATGCTGGCTTTGAGGTTAAATCTGCTGCCGTTTTCGCTGTTGGCTTGGGACTTTGCTGGTATGGGAATTATTTACAGGTAAGGTGTGTGTGTCTGGGAGAGAATCTGTTTTAACTTTTTCCTACAGCAGATAAAATAAAATCGGACTTTCATGCACACAGTTCTGGGCGGGAACTGTTTGTATGAAATCCCGATTTTATTTAATCTGCTGTAAAACATTTTTGTGGGGTGACTCTGCTGAAATTCTTTCTCCGTTTAGAAAATAGATTGCTGGCTTGGTGTGTGTAAGCAATAGTTACAACTCATGCAGTCTAATGTAGAATTTGTGTGGATGCACGGTGTATGAATTCTACTTATATTTGCAGCATCATTAGTTGTTTCTGTATATGGACTATGACTGGTTTTGGTTTTGTTTTGTTTGGATTTGGCTGCTCTCGGACGTTCCTGAAGTATTTTCCTCTCACGCTTGTTTCACTTTATGGAATGGAAATGAAGAGTATTCCTGCAGGCCTACAGCCACTGCTTCTAAACGGAAACAATTTACTTAGTCTAGTAAATATTTTCTACAGTGCATGGAATTTGTTTTCTTCCCTTTTCTCTGACTCTTTTTATAATTACAGTTTAAGGTCATGAGTTATATAATAATGCCACAGGAGAGTGTGCATTTGCTGATTTTCCCTTTCTCTTTCTGTCACAGAATGTACTATATAAATCAGCTATCATTTACAAAATATGCCACTGGTAAATTTCCAGTTTGTGTTGAGCTGGTTTCTTCTGTGGACCCCAGCAATTGCTTGTTGCCCTACAGATGGCTGAAGATATGCAAAGAACTATCTACATAGTTTAACAGCAAGGTTTAATTGTATTTTATGTCATTTTTTTTCATTTCTTGCAAAAATCACAATTATCACATTACCTGAAGAATATTCATGTACTAGGATCCTGGGGCATTCAGTTCTTATTGTTCATATCATTAGGTCAGACATTAATATTCTTAATAAATGGAAATGACACTGTCACACATTAAAAATGGGTACCCTATACCTATTTGCTAGTACTGACAGCACTGCATTTTAAGAAATAAATGCATTTTGATTGGATTCCTAACATTGGTCTAAGATGAGTGATTAACACGTTGCTGAATCTGGCATTAGAGCTATGTTGAGAAATGAATTCACTAAAGGATGGCTAAGTTTCAGTCTTCCTATTTTTCAGGCAGCTGCTGATTTGGCATAGTGGTATGTTGTTCTGACTGTAGTACATAAAGTCCTGGGTTCAAAACCTGCCAGTGAAATGCATGATGGGAGCACATTTTATTCTAGCAACTTTACAAAATTATACAAGCAATGTTTAAAATGTGTCCCTGGTTTTTGACCTTTGTCCCCTAAAAAAGAAATTGAAAATAAGTGTGAGACGCTGTGCAAGATGCCTATGGCTTACACTACCGTCATTCTATTTATAGTGTGGGTGTGCAGACTTTTATGATGGAAAAGTTCTGAATTGGGCAATTTTGTCATTATTGGTTCATGTGTTTTATTCGTTGCCTACAGTACAGATTACTGGTAAAATGTTCAAACAATAAATTTAAATGCTCTAACATGTGTGTTGTATTATACAAGGATTATAATTTAATAAAGTCAGGAAGGTGTATAAAGAAAAGAACACATGTATGTTTCTTGTTTTGTGCAAGGCCAATGATTTGAAAACAGCCCAAAGGTAATCTTTATCCACCACTGGCCAGATGCATTTTCTTTGAATGTGGTGTGGGTTTCAATGCTATTTCAATGAATGTGAATTTCAAGAGCAAAGAAGTTTTAATGTCGAGCCTCTTTTCATTGTGAGACAGTATTGCTTTGTTTACCAGATGTATTTTAGTGTTTCTGCATTGTTGTGCTGTAAAATGTAAAAATAAAATCCAAATCATTGTAGAAGTAAAGCAGTATGAATACATTAGTGTTTATGGTAAATGGGGCAAAATAGCCAGGTAATGGGACACTGGAATGGCTGCAGGGGGACTCTGGTGCCATGTTTTAGTGGTCTGTTCTTCAGTTTGCGTTCAAAAGTTTGTATCCCACAGTTCCACTGGAGTGGGTGGGGTTACATAATTATGTATGCAAATTAGATGTTAATCAGCATACAGATTTGTACCTATTTTTCATGGGCCTTGTCCAGATTTTTGATGTTTCCAGGTTGAGAGGTATGCCCCCTGCCAAGGAAACCACGGTGAAGAACTTCTCAAAAGCAAACTTCACACTTCTCAAAACCAAGGTGGAATCCTTCAAAGCCCCCAGGCAAGTGGAAAATACGGCTCAAACCGCAGAATCCTTTACAAACACTTTCTATGGACACCTACAGGAATGCATGGATTGTGCTATCCCAAATAAAACCAACACTCATTCCTCCAAAGGCAGGAGACCTGTCTGGTGGACCCCAGCCATAAATAAGCTATGCAACAGAAGGAGGAAGCTACTACATGAGCAAAATCCCAAAAAGGGAAGGCATCTCTGATCAGTACTAGCATAAAACTATGATCCCTCATGAAATCATCTAAGTCCAGATTCGAAAGAAAAATTGCACAAGATGCTAAAGATAATCACAAGGCCTTCTTTAGTTATGTCAGGAACCTGGGTGGCAACTCCCAGATATGCTCTGAGTTAGTTCAAAATGACAAAAAATACACTGAACCCACAGACATTGCCAATATCCTGGAGACAGGTTCAGTGCAAACTTCTCCCCCCCTTCCCCCCCAAAAGAGCAAATGTTTATCCCAACAGAGTGTAGCCTCCCTGACATCACAGATGCAGAGGTGAGAGCTGCCCTCTCCAAAGCAAAAAACACAGCATCAATGGGACTGGATGGTGTCCTGGGCTGCGTCTTACATGAACTCCAAGAAGAACTGAACCCTCACATGAAGTCACTGTTCAATCTCAGCCTTACTACAGGATATGTACCCAAGGAATGGAGTACAGTAACAGTGGTCCCACTCCACAAAGGTGGTGCCACAACAGACCCTGGAAACTATCGCCCTGTAAGCCTGACTAGCCTGGTCTGCAAAGCTATGGAGCGTATCATCAGAAAACACATAAACAAAGACATTGGGAACCTCCAAACACTGGATCCTACCCAATTCGGCTTTGTTAAGGGCAGATCTTGCCTCTTGAACCTGGTCGACTTCTTTGAAACCGTCACCAACGCCATAGATGAAGGGAAGGCAGTCCACACAGCCTACCTGGACCTCACAAAAGCCTTCGACACAATACCCCACTCGGGCATCAAAAATAAGCTCAACACCTTAAATATCAACCCCTATGTCACAAGATGGGTTGCAAACTGGTTCAGGGATAGAACCCACATGGTCAGAATTGCAGGTGCTATGTCAGACTCTAAACCAGTTACAAGTGGCGTCCCACAAGGCTCAGTCCTTGGACCTCTCTTGTTCGGTATATATTTCTCTGAGGTACAGGCTAACATGGGAGGACTATGGCTGACCAAGTACGCAGATGACTGCAAACTGGGTGCCATAATCGACTCACTGACTGACACAAGCATCCTCCAAAAGGGTCTCACAGAGACGGATAACTGGTGCCAGAGCTATGGCCTAAAGCTAAATGCCAAAAAGTGCATAGTCATCCCCTTTGGGAAAAACAAAATGCCCACAAATTACCACATAGGTGGTAATCCATTAAGTACGGAAGAAGTAATTAGGGATTTGGGGACCCAAGTAGAGAGCAATCTCTCATTTGACAATCACATTGACAAAGTGGTTAGAAAGACCTTCTATATAGCCCACCTTATCATGAAAGGGTTCACATCTAGATCAAGAGAGGTCATTGTGCCCCTCTACTCATCACTCATCAGGCCCATAATTGAATACAATGCCCCATTTGGGATGTACCTTACCCGACACCTGCAGCAACTGGAAAGACCCCAAAAGTACCTCACCAGGAGGATCAAGGGACTCAAACAGATGTCCTATGCAGTTAGGCTAAAGAAACTCCAGCTCCACTCAGTTGCTTACCGCCTACTCAGAGGCGATCTGTGCCTGACGTATAAAGCCATGTCCAACCCAGAATTAATGGACATGCTCCACGTCAGGAAATCCAAATCCCTTAGAACTACACGCTTCAGGGACTTAAACCTCAGCACAGAAATAAATAGGACATGCTGGAGGGACAGATTCATATCCCAGAGGCTCCCCTTACTCTGGAACAAAATCCCAATCCATGTTAGGCAGAGTCCCTCAATGACCCTCTTCAAGAGAAATCTTGACGAGTGGATGGGAGATCGTAGGTTTACCCCTGGGATCTCTTTTGTGTCCCTACTAGACAGAGGCACAGTAAACTAACCCTAAAAGGGCTATCTTCTGTGACCTACTATACAGAGGCACAGTCAACTAATCTAAAAGGAGGGGGCGAATACCAAACACACTCTAGCTAGGCTTATAAATGCCCTAGGGCAGATAGCCTAGTATCAACCTATGAACCTATAAACCTATATATTGTATTAATGTAATAAAATGCTCTCCCATCACAACATTTCACAAAGTGTATAGTCTTACTCCCATCTGTTTCATTATATACTGTATTAATGTAATAAAATTATGTCCCATCACAGCATTTCACACAGACTATAGTCACACTGCCATCTGTTTCAATATATACTGTATTAATGTAATAAAATGTTCTCCCATCACAGCATTTCACAAAGAGTATAGTCTTACTGCCATCTGTTTCATTAAATACTGTATTAATGTAATAAAATGCTCTCCCATCACAGCATTTCACAAAGTGTATAGTCTTACTCCCATCTGTTTCATTATATACTGTATTAATGTAATAAAATTATGTCCCATCACAGCATTTCACACAGAGTATAGAGTCCCATTGCCTTCTGTTTCATTATATACTGTATTAATGTAATAAAATGCTCTCCCATCACAGCATTTCACAAAGAGTATAGTCTGACTGCCATCTGTTTCATTATATACTCTATTAATGTAATAACATGCTCTCCCATCTCAGCATTTCACAAAGAGTATAGTCCCACTGTCATCTGTTTCATGATATACTGTATTAATGTAATAAAATTATCTCCCATCACAGCATTTCACAAAGAGTATAGTCTCACTGCCAGCTGTTTCATTACATACTGTATTAATGTAATAAAATGCTCTCCCATCTCAGCATTTCACAAAGAGTATAGTCCCACTGCCATGTGTTTCATGATATACTGTATTAATGTAATAAAATGCTGTCCCATCACAGCATTTCACAGAGAGTATAGTCTGACTGCCATCTGTTTCATTAAATACTGTATTAACATAATAAAATGCTGTCCCATCACAGCATTTCACAAAGAGTATAGTCTCACTGCCATCTGTTTCATTATATACTATATTAATGTAATAAAATGCTGTCCCATCACAGCATTTCACAGAGTATAGCCTTACTGACATCTGTTTCATTATATACTATATTCATGTAATAAAATGCTGGCCCATCGCAGCATTTCACAGAGTATAGTTCCACTGCCAACTGTTTCATTATATACTGTATTAATGTAATAAAATGCTGTCCAATCACAGCATTTCACACAGAGTATAGTCTCACTGCCATCTGTTTCATTATATACTGTATTAATGTAATAAAATGCTGTCCCATCGCAGCATTTCACACAGACTATAGTCCCATTGACATATGTTTCATTATATACTGTATTAATGTAATAAAATTCTGTCAAGTCACAGCATTTCATGCAGAGTATAGTCTCACCGCCATCTGTTTCATTATATACTATATTAATGTAAGAAAATTCTGTCCCGTCACAACATTTCAAAGTATAGTCTCACTGCCATCTGTTTCATTATATACTGTATTGATGTAATAAAATGCTGTCACTTCACAGCATTTCACACAGAGTACAGTCCCACTGCCTTTTGTTTCAATATATACTGTATTAATGTAATAAAATGCTGTCCCATCACACCATTTCACACAGAGTATAGTCCCACTGCCATCTGTTTCATTATATACTGTATTAATGTAATAAAATGCTGTCCCATCACAGCATTTCACAAAGAGTATAGTCCCACTGCCATCTGTTTCATTATATACTGTATTAATGTAATAAAATGCTGTCCCATCACAGCATTTCACAAAGAGTATAGTCCCGCTGCCATCTGTTTCATTATATACTGTATTAATGTAATAAAATGCTGTCCCATCACAACATTTCACAGAGTATAGTCTCACTGCCATCTGTTTCATTATATACTGTATTAAAGTAATATAATGCTGTTCATTCACAGCATTCCAAAGAGTATAGTCCCACTGCCATCTGTTTCATTATATACTGTATTAATGTAATAAAATGTCCCATCACAACATTTCACAGAGTATAGCCTCACTGCCATCTGTTTCATTATATACTGTATTAATGTAATAAAATACTCACCCATCACAGCATTTCACAGAGTACAGTCTTACTGCCATCTGTTTTATTATATACTGCATTAATACATACAACATGCAGATGACTTGACCATCATCTGCTCAGCCCAGTCCCTACCAAAACTGCTAAATGTCACACAGGAAGCCTTTTCCTCTGTTGAAACATGGTTATCCGATGCCCGATTAATACTCAACCCAAACAAAACTAAACTACTCATCTTCCAACCCACCAAACATACTCAAAACAACTCTCACTTTACCATCACAGCAAAAGACAACACCACTATATACCCAACTGAACACACCAAATTGCTAGGAGTGGAAATAGACAATAAACTAAAATTTAACATTCACATATCCATGACCATAAAAAAGTCCACAAAAAAACTAGGAGCGTTATAGAGAAATAAGCAATTTCTCACCAAAGCAGCAAAGATTTCAGTAGCAAATTCCCACCTTATCTTGACCCTACTTTATGCCTCTCCTGTATATACCAACCTAAGGGAATGTGATCTAAACAAGCTAGAGACCTGCTACAGCACAATCACCAAATTCGCCACAGGTGCATCCTACTGTAGTCACCACTGTCTCTCACTTGCTGAACTGGGCTGGCTTGAACTCCCTCACCTCCTTCAGTGGTATCAACTCTCACTCGCCCACAAACTAGTAAACCATCCACTAAATGTCCCATCCCTCCAGAATCTACTCCAACCCTATCGCACCACCAGATCACTAAGATCCAGCAGCAAAAATCACTTGCAGATTACTAAAGCCAATAACTCTGCTGGTGAAGCACTATTCTCTTGCACCATAGCCAAATTATGGAACTCACTCCCACACACAATTACCTCCATACCATCATGCACCCACTTCAAAACTTTACTAAAAGCGCAACTAAAAACATGCCGGCTATGCCCTTGCAACTCCCACTCTAATATCATCCACCCCATCCAACCACTACCTTTCTTTCCACTCCACTAACTACCTTGATTATTGCAAGCTCAGATGCTCATAAGCCAGTACTTATTATACAGCAGGAACTTCTTATTGTAACATTTGTTAATGTCTGTTATGTACTTCACAGATAAAGATTCTAGTTGTCTACTGATGTACTATGTTCTTCATCTGTAAATATGTTGTAAGTAATTGCTATGTAAATTGTTAATCATTATGTATCCAATGTAAATACTGTCTGTTTATTTTAACTGTGGAGCTTTTCTCCCTGGGCCTCCGCTGAAAATGGACCTATGTCCAGTCGCACACTCCCGGTCAACAAATTTAAATAAATAAATAAATGAATAAATTAATGTAATAAAATGCTCTCCCATCTCAGCATGTCATAAAGAGTATAGTCTCACTGCCATTTGTTTCATTATATACTGTATTAATGCAACAAAATACTGTCCCATGACAGCATTTCACACAGAGTATAGTCTCACTGCCATCTGTTTCATTATATACAATATTCATATAATAAAATGCTGTCCCAACTCAGCATTTCACAAAGAGTATAGTCCCACTGCCATCTCTTTCATTATATACTATATTAATGTAATAAAATGCTGTTCCATCACAGCATTTCACACAGAGTATAGTCTCACTGCCACCTGTTTCATTATATACTGTATTAATGTAATAAAATGCTTTCCCATCACAACATTTCAGAGTATAGTCTCACTGCCAAATATATCATTATATACTATATTAATATTATAAAATGCTGTTCCATCACAGCATTTCATACAGAGTATAGTCTCACTGCCATCTGATTAATTGTATACTGTATTAATGTAATAAAATGCTCACCCATCACTGCATTTCACGAAGAGTATAGTCTGACTGCCATCTGTTTCATTATATACTGTATTAATGTAATAAAATGCTGTCCCATCATAGCATTTCACACATAGTATAGTCCCACTGCCATCTGTTTCATTATATACTCTATTAATGTAATAAAATGCTGTCCCATCACAGTATTTCACACAGGGTGTTGTCCCTCTGCCATCTGTTTCAATATATACCACATTATTTATTTATTTACTTATTTACATTTGTTGACCAGGAGTGTCCGACTAGACGTCCATTTTAAGCGGAGGCCCGGGGACAAAAGCTCCACAGTTAAAATAAACAGACAGTAGTTACATTGGATTACATAGTGATTAACAATTTGATTAACATAGCAATTAATTACAAATATATTTACAGATGAAGAACGTAGTACATCTGTAGACATCTAGAATCTTTATCTGCGAAGTACATAACAGACATTAACAAATGTTACAATAAGAAGCTCCTGCTGTATAATAAGTACCAGGCTTATGAGCATCCGAGCTTGCTATAATCAAGGTAGTTAGTGGGGTGGAAAGAAAGGTAGTGGTTGGATGGGCGAGTGACATTAGAGTGGGAGTTGCAAGGGCAAAGCCAGCATGTTTTTAGGTGCGCTTTTAGTAAAGTTTTGAAGTGGGTGCATGATGGTACGGAGGTAATTGTGGGTGGGAGGGAGTTCCATAATTTGGCTATGGTGCAAGAGAATAGTGCTTCACCAGCAGAGTTATTGGCTTTAGTGATCTGCAAGGGATTTTTGTTGCTGGATCTTAGTGGTCTCATGGTGCGATAGGGTTAGAGTAGATTCTGGAGGGATGGGACATTTAGTGGATGGTTTACTAGTTTGTGGGTGAGTGAGAGTTGATACCATTGAAGGAGGTGAGGGAGTTCAAGCCAGCCCAGTTCAGCAACTGAGAGACAATGGTGACTATGGTAGGATGCCCCTGTGGCAAATTTGGCGATTTTGTTGTAGCAGGTCTCTAGCTTGTTTAGATCACATCGCCTTAGGTTGGTATATATTGGAGAGGCATAAAGTAGGGTGGAGATAAGGTGGGAATTTGCTATTGAAATCTTTGCTGCTTTGGTGAGAAGTTGCTTATTTCTGTATAACGCTCCTAGGTTTTTGTGCACTTTTTTATGGTCATGGATATGTAAATGTGAAATTTTAGTTTATTGTCTATTTCCTCTCCTAGCAATTTGGTGTGTTCAGTTTGGTATATAGTGGTGCTGTCTTTTGCTGTGATGTTAAAGTGAGAGTTGTTTTGAGTATGTTTGGAAGAGGAGTAGTTTAGTTTTGTTTGGGTTGAGCATTAATTGGGCATTGGATAACCAAGTTTCAACAGAGGAAAAGGTTTCCTGTGTGACTTTTTGCAGTTTGGATAGGGACTGGGCTGAGCAGATGATGTTTGAGTCATCTGCGTATTGTATGAGTGTGCCATGTTTGGTGGCAGAGGCTAGATCATTGTTGAAAACAGAGAAGAGTAGGGGTCCAAGGATGGATCCTTGGGGAACCCCTATGGAGACAGGTAGTTGGGGAGATATGTCATTCTGCCATACAATGGATTGTTGGCGGTCAGAAAGGTAACTCTGAAACCAGTTGGTGACTGATTGAGAGAAGGATAGGTTATTGAGGACAGAGATGAGTTGTTTGTGTGGGACCATGTCAAATGCTTTAGATAGGTCTAGGAAAGTAGCAGAGGAGAGATAGCCATTGTTTTTTATGCTGAAGGATAGTGTTAGTAAAGGACAGTAAGGAAGTGGTGGTGCTATAGTTTGGTCGGAAACCATGCTGAGTATTGGAAAGGAGGTTGTTAGTAAGGCATTAGTCTGAGACCTGAGAGTGTATGCATCTCTCTAGTATTTTGGAGTGTGGAGAGAGAATAGCTATGGGGTGGTAACTGGTTAGTTCTGTGAAGGGGCCACCTTTGTGGAGTGGAATTATATGTGATACTTTCCACAGTGTGGGAGCGTAACTTTCTGACAGAGATCAGTTAATCAAGATGGATACTGGGTAGTCCAGAGCATCAGCTGCGATTTGTAGATATTCACTTGGGAGGTTGTCTGCTGCTAATTTGGTGGGCTTAAGTTTAGTTAAGAGTTTTTTTTATGTTGGAGGTAGGTACAGGAGAAAAAGAGAAGGCAGTGGTGAGATAACTACTTGAAGGTGCGGGTTGGAGGGGAGGGGGGTTGTGTTGTTTAGCTAGTGATAGTATGGTTTGTGTGAAGTGTGTTTTGAATGAGGTAGCAATATTTTCGGAGGAGTGAGGGATGTTAGGAGGAGGGGTACTGACTACCTGGGTGGAGGATGGAGTTTATGGAGGACCAGAATTGTTTGGGGCTGTATTGGGAGGAGTCTAGGGCAGACTGGTAGTATTGGAATTTGTCCTGTTTTATTAGCTTTTTGACTCTATTGCATAGTTTTAGGAATTTCTGTCTAGTTGAGGGGGTTTTGGACTTGCGCCAGTGCTCCCAGACTGTATCCCTGTTTTTCATTTCTGACTTAGTGGTTTTCTGTAGCCATGGGGAGGGTTGTGCTTTGGTTCTGGAAAGTCTTATGGGGGCATAGTAATTAAGGATGCTCAGGAAGGTAGTATTAAAAAATTCAACTGCGTCATCAAGACTGAGGTACTTTAGAGGATGCCAGTTACATTCTTTGAGGGATGAGATGAATGTGAGTGGGTTAAAGTTTAGTTTTTTACGTATTTGATAGTAGATGACAGGTTTAGCTTGGTATAAGTATTTTTTGAGTAGGAATGTTGGGGAGTGATCACTGAGGCTGTCTGATAAGCAGCCTGTTATATATCACTTGGGTTCTTACTGACTAGTATCCAATCCAGGATAGTGTGCTTACTGGAGTTTTTATTTATCCTGGTTGGCGACTGGACTAGTTGGGTGAAGCCATGAAGGTTTACATGATGGGTTGGATGGTTGCCAGAACAGGATTGCCAGTCAATATTGAAATCACCTAAAATTATAGTTTCTTGGGGGAGATGGTGGGTAGACCAGCTTAAGAAGTTTTCTAGTGGAGGGATGTTTTGGCCAGGTGGGAAGTAGCATCCAATTATGTTGATGTTTTTTTTGGTTTATTTTGAGGTTGGTATATATTATTTCTGGTGACTATATGTGCCACCTCGAACAAAAAGAATTACAATGGATCTTTAAACTCAGGGGACATCACTCCCCTGGTTTAAACACTTATGTTTCACTTAGATCATATCTCAAATCTCGTAGATAATTTGCCATGAATATTTTATAAGATGATTAATGAGATTTTATTATAGTCTTTGTAAATGACAATATAGAGAATTTATTGTAGATTCATTGCTATAATATATACAGCATGTTATATGATGAATTTTATGGTTTACATAAATGTATATACATATATCCTATATTATCTTTTAGGTTGTTCAACATATGAACTATATGATTGCATTTTGGAACAAGTTTATTATATTTAGTTGTTGAGCTTTATTTACAACTTTAATTCAAGGAATTACATTAGAATGACACAGTGTTTAATTTATTTTACGTTTATTTATTTTATTTATTTATTATACATATTAATTTTATGATAAATATAAATATATTTTCCATTGAATATAAGGGGCTAAGTGCAATTTGTTCAAGTTTTTTACATTTGAAGGATTTTATAGGACACTGTTACTTGAAGGAACCTTAAGAATCGCTAAATTTGTCAATTAATTAATTCATCAATTTTTCAATTATTCAATTATTCAAATTTTCTAATGATGTTTGCCTAACTATATAAGAGCTAGCAAAGTTTGTTTTAACTCATGGTCTGAGGAAGCGTATCCCTGATACGCAAAAGCGCTTACCGTTAATAAAAGTTTTTAAGTTTAATATTTGAAGCAACGTTTTTTGTTCGTGGTGAGTCCGTGGTTATATTTTACTTATCACTTGGGTTCTTACTGACTAGTATCCAATCCAGGATAGTGTGCTTACTGGAGTTTTTATTTATCCTGGTTGGCGGCTGGACTAGTTGGGTGAAGCTATGAAGGTTTACATGATGTGTTGGATGGTTGCCAGAACAGGATTGCCAGTCAATATTGAAATCACCTAAAATTATAGTTTCTTGGGGGAGATGGTGGGTAGACCAGCTTAAGAAGTTTTCTAGTGGAGGGATGTTTTGGCCAGGTGGGAAGTAGCATCCAATTATGTTGATGTTTTTTTTTGGTTTATTTTGAGGTTGGTATATATTATTTCTTCATTGCCTATTTGTGGAACTGATGATTTTAAGATCTGGATGTTTAGATGCTGTATAAATATTATAGCTACACTGCCTTCTTTCTTGTTTAGCCGGTCTACTCTTAATATGCCGTAACCGGTAGGGAGTATTTGCTCACTGGTAATGTGAGGTTTTAGCCAGGTTTCTGTCAGGATGACTATATCTGGGGAGTACAAGTCTATGGTGGCATGGAGTTCATGGACTTTGCTGGATATACTTCTAATATTTAGGCTTAGTAGAAGGAAGTCACTTGGCTTTCTATTGGCTGTGATATGGGAGAAGTTGTGGTTTCTAGTCTTATTATGAGGATTGGGGTTGGAGATGGTAGGGCCAGGGTTGGGGTGGATGTCTCCACTTAGGGCTAACTTTGTTATGCATGAGGTTATTAGTTTTCTCAGTTTTTGAATGTGTTTGTTTATTAGGGAAACTTTATGATTGTGCTCTGTGGGTAATAGGTATGGTGGGAGGGTTACTATGTTAAGATGTAGGGATGCTTTAATGTTTGAGTAATATAGTTGGTAGAATATGTAGGGGTGCATAGGGATGGTGCTTGAGTTGGTGGGAGGGGAGCTGAGTGAGGGTGAGACATGAGTGGTGGTGTGAGTAGTAGTACAGTGATAGTGGTTGAGTGGGGGAATGATGGAGCTTTGGTAGGATGTAAGATATGCAAGGACAGTGCATGCAGTGAGCATAGGTAAGGTATGCTTGTACATGTTAGTTGAGGAGGTGTGATAGTAGTGGGAAGATGGAGAAGATAGTGTTGGGATAGTGCTGTGGTTGGCTATTGGAAAGATGGGAGGGGTTTGTGAGTGTAATAAAGGTAGGACCACTGGAGGCAGGAGGGAATAGGGGCCAGGGTGGGGAGCAGGTAGAGACCCTGTTATTAGCTCTTATGAGGGGGCTGGAAACAATCAGGTAACAGAGTAAACTGATAAATGAATATATAATAGTGACAAAGGGTGGTTGTAGCTTTAAAAATGGTGCCTGCCACAGGTAATATTTATTAACTTTGCGATTGGCTTAAGGTAATAAACAGGGAAGAGGGGAGGGGAAGAACATGGGTGGGAGCAGGCAGTTATTTTCTACTGCTGCTAATGAAACAAAACATAGACAAGTTTGTGTTTAAGAAACAATCAGAATTGACCAAGGACTCAGGGACTACTCTGAAACTGTAAGTCATTTCTTAACCATTTCTCAGGTGGAAAAACAGGATAACCTTGTATCAGTAGGCTACTGTGGTCTCAGTTTAAATTAATAAACACACAGTATTGATCAGTTATGGATACTATTTGCTAACAGAAGGGAATAAGAGAGAAAGTGGAAGATGAGTGTGTGTGTGTTTGGGGGGGGGGCTGCTTACAAGCCAAAGCAGAGTGCTCTCCTGGGGGAAAATAAATATTGGCTCAAACAGGTAGACACATACTCAAAGTTAACTTTAGCTGTCTGCAGACAGTTCAGACCCGGACTGCGCTTTTCTTATAAGAATGATAAAGGTGGTACCACAGTTGAATACTTAAGAGCGGTGTTAGGTTCAAAGTTAACTTCAGTTGTTTGCAGACAGTTCAGACCCGGACTGCACTTTTCTTATAAGAATGATAAAGGTGGCACCGCAGTTGAATACTTAAGAGTGGTGTTAGGTTCAAAGTTAACTTTAGCTGTTTGCAGACAGTTCAGACCCTGACTGCGCTTTTCTTATAAGAATGATAAAGGTGGTAACGCAGTTGAACTCTTAACAGTGGTGTTAGGTTCAAAGTTAACTTTAGCTGTTTGCAAACAGTTCAGACCCAGACTGTGCTTTTCTTATAAGAATGATAAAGGTGGTACCACAGTTGAATACTTAAGAATGGTGTTAGGTTCAAAATTAACTTTAGTTGTTTGCAGACAGTTCAGACCCGGACTGCGCTTTTCTTATAAGAATGATAAAGGTGGCACGAATACTTAAGAGTGGTGTTAGGTTCAAAGTTAACTTTAGCTGTTTGCAGACAGGTCAGTAAACATGAAGCAATTTCTACATTGCCTTAGGATGCCCATATCTACCAAGCTGGTAACAGAGACAGTAGGAAAGTTCATATCCATGACAACAGACACATTTTTATTGATTAGACAGCTGGAGTGAGAATATCAATCACTGTCAGGAGTATCTGGTTTGCAATTGTGGGGGCAGTGTTTGTCAGTACAAACTAGTTGTCCTGTGTGCAACTATGTAGTGGAAAATGTTCAATTGTGCTTTTTACAGGAAAAACATCACTCAATGTGTCTGAGTCTATAGACAGCACTGTCAAATGCTTGAGGGGAAACTAATACACAGGCCCTGAAAATTTAAGGATGAAGTATTTAAGCAGATATTCTGAAGTCAGAAACAAATCAAGCAGTACTTACTGAAAACAAAGAATTAGCTTGTCAAGAATGAAGAAAAGAGAGGATTCACATGAATGGCTACTGCCTGGCTACTCCTAATGCTGGTCTCACCACAGCTTCACTCTGTTGGGATACAATATTCCTTTGTTTCTTCTGTTAGCACCAAACCCAAGATGAGAAGCAGGCCACAGCCTATTTGGTGATCCACAGTGTTGTCCCAGATGATGCTAGGGTCTGTAGGCTTCTACCCTTTTCCTGGTGGATGCCTTGAATAGCAACCAGACCAATCAGGAAAGTTAAGCACAGACACCAACTCTCCAACCAGAAACATTCAGGAATCAGTGCATTCTGCTCCTTCGCTCACCAGGTCCAAAATATAAACACAAATTCCAAGCTGTCACCTATAAAGCAGTTATTAGGCTTTCTTGTGATCAGCAGTCTCCAGGAAATAATAGCC
>NC_056726.1:1021495375-1021633432 GCF_019279795.1 Protopterus annectens | reverse complement strand
AATGTAATAAAATGCTCTCCCATCACAGCATTTCAAAAAGAGTATAGTCTTACTGCCATCTGTTTCATTATATACTGTATTAATGTAATAAAATTCTGTCCCATCACAGCATTTCACAGAGTAAAGTCTTACTGCCATGTTTCATTATTTACTATATTAATGTAATAAAATGTTGTCCCATCACAGCATTTCACACAGAGTATAGTCCCACTGCCATCTGTTTCATTATGTACTGTATTAATGTAATAAACTGTTGTCCCGTCACAACATTTCACACAGAGTATAGTCCCACTGCCATCTGTTTCATTATGTACTGTATTAATGTAATAAAATGTTGTCCCATCACAACATTTCACACAGAGTATAGTCTCACTGCCATCTGTTTCATTATATACTATATTAATGTAATAAAATGCTGTCCCATCACAGCATTTCATCCAGAGTATAGTCCCACTGTCAACTGCTTCATTATATACTGTATTAATGTAATAAAATGTTGTCCCATCACAGCATTTCACACAGAGTATAGTCCCACTGCCATCTGTTTCATTATATACTATATTAATGTAATAAAATGTTGTCCCATCACAACATTTCACAGAGTATAGTCTTACTGCCATCTGTTTCATTATATACTATATTAATGTAATAAAATGCTGTCCCATCACAGCATTTCACACAGAGTATAGTCCCACTGCCATCTGTTTCATTATATACTGTATTAATGTAATAAAATGTTGTCCCATCACAGCATTTCACACAGAGTATAGTCCCACTGCCATCTGTTTCATTATATACTATATTAATGTAATAAAATGCTGTCCCATCACAGCATTTCACACAGAGTATAGTCCCACTGCCATCTGTTTCATTATATACTATATTAATGTAATAAAATGCTGTCCCATCACAGCATTTCACACAAAGAATAGTCCCACTGCCATCTGTTTCATTATATACTGTATTAATATAATAAAATGCAGTCACATCACAGCAATTCACACAGAGTATATTTCTTCTGCCATCTATTTCATTATATACTGTATTAATGTAATAAAATGCTGTCCCATCACAGCATTTCACACAGAGTATAGTCCCACTGCCATCTGTTTCATTATATACTGTATTAATGTAATAAAATGCTGTCCCATCACAGCATTTCACACAGAGTATAGTCCCACTGCCATCTTTTTCATTATATACTGTATTAATGTAATAAAATGATGTCCCATGACAGCATTTCACACAGAGTACAGGCTCACTGCCATCTTTTTCATTATATACTGTATTAATGTAATAAAATGCTGTCCCATCACAGCATTTCAGACAGAGTATAGTCTCACTGCCATCTGTTTTATTATATACTATATTAAGGTAATAAAATGCTGTCCCATCACATTTCACAGAGGATAGACTTACTGCCAACTTTTTCACTATATACTATATTGATGTAATAAAATGATGTCCCATCACAGCATTTCACACAGAATACAATCCCACTGCCAACTGTTTCATTATATACTGTATTAATGTAATTAATAGCTGTCCCATGACAGCATTTCACACAGTGTACAGTCTCACTGCCAGCTGTTTCATTATATACTATATTAAGGTAATAAAATGCTGTCCCATCACATTTCACAGAGTATAGACTTACTGCCATCTTTTTCACTATATACTATATTAATGTAATAAAATGATGTCCCATCACAGCATTTCACACAGAGTACAATCCCACTGCCAACTGTTTCATTATATACTGTATTAATGTAATTAATAGCTGTCCCATGACAGCATTTCACACAATGTAGAGTCTCACTGCCAGCTGTTTCATTATATACTATATTAAGGTAATAAAATGCTGTCCCATCACATTTCACAGAGTATAGACTTACTGCCATCTATTTCATTATATACTATATTAATGTAATAAAATGCTGTCCCATCACATTTCACAGAGTATAGACTTACTGCCATCTTTTTCACTATATACTATATTAATGTAATAAAATGATGTCCCATCACAGCATTTCACACAGAGTACAATCCCACTGCCAACTGTTTCATTATATACTGTATTAATGTAATTAATAGCTGTCCCATGACAGCATTTCACACAGTGTACAGTCTCACTGCCAGCTGTTTCATTATATACTATATTAAGGTAATAAAATGCTGTCCCATCACATTTCACAGAGTATAGACTTACTGCCATCTTTTTCACTATATACTATATTAATGTAATAAAATGATGTCCCATCACAGCATTTCACACAGAGTACAATCCCACTGCCAACTGTTTCATTATATACTGTATTAATGTAATTAATAGCTGTCCCATGACAGCATTTCACACAATGTAGAGTCTCACTGCCAGCTGTTTCATTATATACTATATTAAGGTAATAAAATGCTGTCCCATCACATTTCACAGAGTATAGACTTACTGCCATCTATTTCATTATATACTATATTAATGTAATAAAATGATGTCCCATCACAGCATTTCACACAGAGTACAATCCCACTGCCAACTGTTTCATTATATACTGTATTAATGTAATAAATAGCTGTACCATGACAGCATTTCACACAGCGTACTGTCTCACTGGCATCTCTTTCTTTACATACTATATTAGTGTAATAAAATGCTGTCCCATCACAACATTTCACAGAATAGAGTCTTACTGTCATCTGTTTCATTATGTACTATATTCATATAATAAAATGCTGTCCCATCACAGCGTTTCACACAAAGTAGAGTCCCACTGTCATCCGTTTCATTATATTTTGTATTAATGTAATAAAATGCTGTCCCATGACATAATTTCACACAGAGTACAGACTCATGCCATCTGTTTCATTATATACTGTATTAATGTAATAAAATGTTGTCCCATCACAGCATTTCACACAGAGTATAGTCTCACTGCCATCTGTTTCATTATATACTGTATTAATGTAATAAAATGTTGTCCCATCACAACATTTCACAGAGTATATATAGTCTCACTGCCATCTGTTTCATTATATACTACATTAAGGTAATAAAATGCTGTCCCATCACAACATTTCACACAAAGTAGAGTCCCACTGCCATCTGTTTCATTATATACTGTATTAATGTAATAAAATGTTGTCCCATCACAACATTTCACAGAGTATAGTCTTACTACCAACTGTTTCATTATATACTATATTAATGTAATAAAATGCTGTCCCATCACAGCATTTCACACAGAGTACAGTCCCACTGCCAACTGTTTCATTATATACTGTATTAATGTAATAAAATGCTGTCCCATGACATCATTTCACACAGAGTACAGACTCATGCCATCTGTTTCATTATGTACTATATTAATGTCATAAAATGCTGTCCCATCACAGCATTTTACACAGAGTATAGTGCCAGAGCCCTCAGCCTTCCATCACCAAAATGAGGAACACTCGCCTTCATAATGTGGAACACATACTAATGGCTTACTAACAACTTGAACTGGGAAGGTCAAAGGATGGTTAAAATATGCTGGTTTTACATATAAAGAAGATCCTTTAATGAATTAATATGATTCATTTCTATTTACCATGGATTTCACTTAAAATAAATTCCTAACACTGAATGTGTGACAGACTCTTTCAATGTGGAACTTTGAGGAATTTCGAGGAACATGAACTTTTTAAGACCCCAAATGAGGTACATTCCTCATAACGAGGTACACTTGAGAGGTATGCATAGTGCCACTGCCGTCTGTTTCTTTATGTACTATATTCATGTAATAAAATGCTGTCCCATCCCAGCGTTTCACACAAAGTAGAGTCCCACTGCCATCTGTTTCATTATATACTGTATTAATGTAATAAAATGTTGTCCCATCACAACATTTCACAGAGTATAGTCTTACTGACATCTGTTTCATTATATACTATATTAATGTAATAAAATGCTGTCCCATCACAGCATTTCACAAAGAGTACAGTCCCACTGCCAACTGTTTTATTATATACTGTATTAATATAATAAAATGCTGTCCCATCACAGCATTTCACACAGAGTACAGTTCCACTGCAACTGTTTTATTATATACTATATTAATTTAATAAAATGCTGTCCCAGACAGCATTTCACACAGAGTACTGTCTCACTGCCATCTGTTTCATTATATACTATATTAATGTAATAAAATGCTGTCCCATCAAGGCATTTCACACAGAGTATAGTCCCACTGCCATCTGTTTCATTATGTACTATAATAAAATAATAAAATGTTGTCCCATCACAACATTTCAGAGTATAGTCTTCCTGCCATCTGTTTCATTATATACTGTATTAATGTAATAAAATGTTGTCCCATCACAGCATTTCACACAGAGTATAGTCCCTGTGCCATCTGTTTCATTATATACTATATTAATGAAATAAAATGCTGTCCCATCAAGGCATTTCACACAGAGTATAATCCCACTGCCATCTGTTTCATTATGTACTATAATAAAATAATAAAATGTTGTCCCATCACAACATTTCACATAGTATAGTCTCACTGCCAGCTGTTTCATTATATACTGTATTAATGTAATAAAATGCTGTCCCTTCACAGTATTTCACATAGAGTATAGTTTCACTGCCATCTGTTTCATTATATACTATATTAATGTAATAAAATGCTGTCCCATCACAACATTTCACAGAGTATAGTCTTACTGCCATCTGTTTCATTATATACTATACTAATGTAATAAAATGCTGTCCCATCAGAGCATTTCACAAAGAGTATAGTCCCACTGCCATCTTTTTCATTATATACTGTATTAATGTAATAAAATGCTGTCCCATCACAGCATTTCACAGAGTATAGTCCCACTGCCATCAGTTTCATTATATACTGTATTAATGTAATAAAATGCAGTTCCATCACAACATTTCACACAGAGTATAGTTTCACTGCCATATATTTCATTATATACTATATTAATGTAATAAAATGCTGTCCCATCAAAGCATTTCACACAGAGTATAGTCTTACTGTCATCTGTTTTATTAAATACTGTATTAATGCAATAAAATGCTCTCCCATCACAACATTTCACAAAGAGTATAGTCTTACTGCCATATTTTTCTTTATATACAGTATTAATGTAATAAAATTCTGTCCCATCTCAGCATTTCATACAGAGTATAGTCTCACTGCCATCTATTTCATTATATTCTGTATTAATGTAATGAAATGCTCTCCCATCACAGCATTTCACAAAGAGTATAGTCCCACTGCCATCTTTTTCATTATATACTGTATTAATATAATAAAATGCAGTGCCATCACAGGAATTCACACAGAGTATCGTCTTTCTGCCATCTGTTTCATTATATACTATATTAATGTAATAAAATGCTCTCCCATCACAGCATTTCATCCAGAGTATAGTCCCACTGCCAACTGCTTCATTATATACTGTATTAATGTAATAAAATGCTGTCCCATCACAGCATTTCACACAAAGTATAGTCCTACTGCCATCTGTTTCATTATGTACTGTGTTAATGTAATATAATGCTGTCCCACCACAGCATTTCACACACAGTATAGTCCCACTGCCATCTGTTTCATTATATGCTGTATTAAGGTAATAAAATGCTCTCCCCTCACATCATTTCAAAAAGAGTATAGTCTTACTGCCATCTGTTTCATTAAATACTGTATTAATGTAATAAAATGCTCTCCCATCACAGCATTTCAAAAAGAGTATAGTCTTACTGCCATCTGTTTCATTATATACTGTATTAATGTAATAAAATTCTGTCCCATCACAGCATTTCACAGAGTAAAGTCTTACTGCCATTTGTTTCATTATTTACTATATTAATGTAATAAAATGTTGTCCCATCACAGCATTTCACACAGAGTATAGTCCCATTGCCATCTGTTTCATTATGTACTGTATTAATGTAAGAAAATGTTGTCCCGTCACAACATTTCACACAGAGTATAGTCCCACTGCCATCTGTTTCATTATGTACTGTATTAATGTAATAAAATGTTGTCCCATCACAACATTTCACACAGAGTATAGTCTCACTGCCATCTGGTTCATTATATACTATATTAATGTAATAAAATGCTGTCCCATCACAGCATTTCATCCAGAGTATAGTCCCACTGTCAACTGCTTCATTATATACTGTATTAATGTAATAAAATGTTGTCCCATCACAGCATTTCACACAGAGTATAGTCCCACTGCCAACTGTTTCATTATATACTATAATAATGTAATAAAATGTTGTCCCGTCACAACATTTCACAGAGTATAGTCTTACTGCCATCCGTTTCATTATACACTATATTAATGTAATAAAACGCTGTCCCATCACAGCATTTCATCCAGAGTATAGTCCCACTGCCAACTGCTTCATTATATACTATATTAGTGTAATAAAATGTTGTCCCATCACAGCATTTCACACAGAGTATAGTCCCACTGCCAACTGCTTCATTATATACTGTATTAATGTAATAAAATGTTGTCCCATCACAGCATTTCACACAGAGTATAGTCCCACTGCCATCTGTTTCATTATATACTACATTAATGTAATAAAATGCTGTCCCATCACAGCATTTCACACAGAGTATAGTCCCACTGCCATCTGTTTCATTATATACTATATTAATGTAATAAAATGCTGTCCCATCACAGCATTTCACACAGAGTATAGTCCCACTGCCATCTGTTTCATTTTATACTGTATTAATGTAATAAAATGCAATCCCATCACAGCATTTCACACAGAGTATAGTCTTACTGACATCTGTTTCATTATATACTATATTAATGTAATAAAATGCTGTCCCATCACAGCATTTCACACAGAGTATAGTCCCACTGCCATCTGTTTTATTATATACTGTATTAATGTAATGAAATGCTCTCCCATCACAGCATTTCACAAAGAGTATAGTCCCACTGCCATCTGTTTCATTATATACTGTGTTAATGTAATAAAATGCTGTCCCATCACAGCATTTCACACAGAGTATAGTCCCACTGCCATCTGTTTCATTATATACTGTATTAATGTAATAAAATGCAGTCCCATCACAGCATTTCACAAAGAGTATAGTCTCACTGCCATCTGTTTCATTACATACTATATTCATATAATAAAATGCTGTCCCATCACAGCATTTCACACAGAGTATAGTCCCTCTGACATATTTTTCATTATATACTATATTAATGTAATAAAATGTTGTTCCATCACAGCATTTCACACAGAGTATAGTCCCACTGCCATCTGTTTCATTATATACTATATTAATGTAATAAAATGCTGTCCCATCACAGCATTTCACACAGAGTATAGTCCCACTGCCATCTGTTTCATTATATACTATATTAACGTAATAAAATGCTGTCCCATCACAGCATTTCACACAGAGTATAGTCCCACTGCCATCTGTTTCATTTTATACTGTATTAATGTAATAAAATGCAATCCCATCACAGCATTTCACACAGAGTATAGTCTTACTACCAGCTGTTGCATTATATACTATATTAATGTAATAAAATGCTGTCCCATCACAGCATTTCACACAGAGTATAGTCCCACTGACATATTTTTCATTATATACTAAATTAATGTAATAAAATGCTGTCCCATCACAACATTTCATAGAGTATAGTCTTACTACCAACTGTTGCATTGTATACTATATTAATGTAATAAAATGCTGTCCCATCACAGCATTTCACACAGAGTATAGTCCCACTGACATATTTTTCATTATATACTATATTAATGTAATAAAATGCTGTCCCATCACAACATTTCACAGAGTATAGTCTTACTACCAACTGTTGCATTATATACTATATTAATGTAATAAAATGCTGTCCCATCACAGCATTTCACACAGAGTATAGTCCCACTGCCATCTGTTTCATTATATACTATATTAATGTAATAAAATGTTGTCCCATCACAGCATTTCACACAGAGTATAGTCCCACTGCCATCTGTTTCATTATCTAGCTTTGTTTGTATAACTTGAGCACTAATCCAGGCATTCTTTCAAGTATTCAATTGTATTTATTACTGCTTGGTAGTAACTTGATTAAAGTGTAGCTATCATTCTAAGTCTTTTGCATTAAGCACTTGGGCTTCAGACCAGTTGTTTTACATTAGGAAGGTTTGTGGCCTGCACTGTGGTGGCTGGACAGGTAGCTTACATCCTTCTAAGTTGTGAACTGCTGATTGAGGGCTCAGTGTCTGTTATTCTAAAAGTGTATTAGTTCTGGTTTAAGCACTTGGGCTTCAGGCCAGTTATTTTACATTAAGAAGGTTCGTGGTCTGCACTCTTCTGGGAGGAGAGGCTGGACTCTGCCCTTCTGAGCTGGGAATTTCTGGTTAAAGGCTTATAGTGCCTGCATATTTGAACTGTTTCTTACTGAAATTGGTACACCTTGTTTGCTGTAGCGTAGACTAGATCCAGGCCTGTTGAATCTAGCTTTATTTGTATGCTGCTTGTTTGTTTGCTTGTTATTTCCCTGAAACGCTAATTCCACCTAAAACGCGGCTTTTCAGCGCTTCTGTGGATCCCT
Source organism: Protopterus annectens (assembly GCF_019279795.1). Taxonomy (NCBI): domain Eukaryota; kingdom Metazoa; phylum Chordata; order Ceratodontiformes; family Protopteridae; genus Protopterus; species Protopterus annectens. The sequence goes on along the minus strand of NC_056726.1, from coordinate 1,021,624,825 downwards.
AGTGATATCTGCATTGCTTACTGTACTTATTTCCTTGTTTCACTTGAAAGAAAGTTACTGTTTGTCATTTTTGCATTTAAGTTACCTGAAACACATTGCATTTAAGTTACCTGACACTTGCTCACTAAAGCAATAATATAAGTCAGCACTAAAATATTAAAAGCACTACACCCTCACAAACTCCCCTTGAGTACCTTGTTCCCCATTGGCCCTTTTTTTCAGTTATAAAGGAATTCCCAATACTATTCTAGCATGTCCAAAGGTCAGTTGTCAATCTCCTCTCCGGTCCAGCTGGTGAATCTGGGAATCTTGACGCAATGTTACAACTGCCTCATGTACACAGACAACCCTCTCCTCCTCCCAACAAATTCCAACACATGTGAGAGATGCAACCATATAGCCATACTGGAGGCTAAGCTCTCTCAACTCAGTACTGGCGAAACCAGTCAGGAGGAGAAGGAAACCACACTCACTACAATTCCAGTCTCACATAGACCTACCACGACAGCAAACCAAATACATAAACACACAAAACATAACATACTGGAGGCTCTAAATAAAAATCTGCCTAAGCAGCAGAGACCTCCAAAGCAGACACCCAAGCAACCGCTACCCCAAAACAAAACACGTGCAACACATAGCTCACAAAGCCAGTGTGCCGAACAGTCACAGCCCTTAAGGCTAAACAACACACCTGATACACTTGTAATAGGTGACTCTATTGTCAGGCACACTGACGTCCTGCTCACCAGGCTGAACAAGGAGAAGGTCACGGTGAGCTGCCTGTCGGGCGCTAGGATCCGCCACATAACACAAGCACTCAGGTCACTCCAAGGCAAGTACAAATATGACTCAGTCATTGTCCATGCTAGTGTGAATGACCTGAGACGTACCTCCCTGGACTACATGAAAAGAGACATAGAGGAGCTCTCTAAGCATGTAGCCCAGGCTGGTATGACCCTGACCTTGAGTAGCATCTTACCCTTACCAAGAATGATGCCACAATATGAAGACAAGATGATCAATTTCAACAATTGGCTTAAGTATTTGTGTCATTTAAAGGGGATCCAATGCCTGTCAGCCTGGGATGACATGCTCGACAAGCCACGATGCTTCGCTAGGGTCGGCTTGCAGCTGTCTCCCCTGGGCTTTTAGATATTGGCAAAGGCTCTTGCTACCCCCATAGTGCCTTTTTTAGGCAAGGCTCAAAAGACAAACCCACCTCCATAGGTATCACAAGGGATAAGAAACTAAGAGTAATGCTACTCAATGCCAGAAGTCTAAACCTCAAGATGCACGCACTCGAAACTCTCCTTAGCATGGAGAAAATCGATATCTGTGCAGTAACAGAAACCTGGTTCAAGGCTCCAGAGAGCACCCCAGCACTACCAGGTTATACCTCATACCATGCTTTTCAGCCCCAAAACTTGGACCGTACCACAAAAGGAGGGGGAGTATCAATATCTGTCAAAGATACCCACACCTCCAGGTTGGTGGCACAGCACGAAGCATCAGAGACTATCCATGTGCAACTACCAGTGGCTAAAACTACCTTCCAGTTTATAGCCTGCTACAGACCACCCTCCCAAACCCAGGAACCCCACTTGGCCTTCGTGAGAACACTGGAAAATATGAAGGTCTCTCCAAACACCATTATATTGGGCGACTTCAACTACCCAAACATAGACTGGGAGCATTACTCTAGCTCCAACACCCTAGCCCAAAGGTACCTAGAATTTATAAACTCTAATGCTATGGAACAACTTGTTACCACTTCCACAAGAGGGGAAAACATACTGGACCTGATCATCACCAACATGGGGACTCTATGCTCCAGACCAGAAGTGTATCCCTCACTGGTAAGATCAGACCATAAACTAATCTCACTGGATATTCACATCCCGACTCCACCCCCTGCCCTGAAAACCACAGTGAAAAACTTCTCTAAAGCAAATTTCACACTCCTCAAAACCGAGGTGGAATCCTTCAAAGCCCCCGGGCCTGTGGAAAATACGGCCCAGACCGCAGAATCCTTTATAAACGCATTCTATGAACACCTTCAGGAATGCATGGATCATGCAATCCCAAATAAAACCAAGACGCAATCCTCCAAAGACAGACGTCCTGTCCGGTGGACCCCAGCCATAAACAAACTATACAATAGAAGGAGGAAGCTACTACATGATAGAGCAAAATCCCAAAAAGGGAAGGCATCTCTGATCAGTATTAGCAAAAAACTACGGGCACTCATAAAATCGTCTAAGGCCAGCTTCGAGAGAAAAATTGCACAGGGCACTAAGGATAATCACAAGGCTTTCTTTAGTTATGTTAGGAACCTGGGTTGGAATTCCCAGATATGCTCAAAATTAGTCCAAAATGACAAAAAATACACTGAACCCATGGACATTGCCAACATCCTAGCTGACAGGTTCAGCGCAAACCTCCCCCTCCCCACCAAAAGGGCAAATATTTATCCCAGCAGAGTGCTGCCCCCCTGACATCTCAGATGCTCAGGTAAGAGCCGCCCTCTCCAAAGCAAAAAACACAGCATCAATGGGACCAGACGGTGTACCGGGCTGCATCCTACATGAACTCCAAGAAGAGCTAAACACAAACATAAAACTACTGTTCAATCTTAGCCTTACTACAGGATATGTACCCAAAGAGTGGTGTACAGCAACAGTGGTCCCTCTCCACAAAGGTGGTGCCTCAACGGATCCTGGAAACTATCGCCCCATAAGCCTGACTAGCTTAGTCTGCAAAGCTATGGAAAGGATCTTCATGGACCTCATAAATAAAGATATTGGGGACCTACAGACACTGGATCCTACCCAGTTTGGCTTTGTTAAGGGCAGATCCTGCCTCTTAAACCTGGTTGATTTCTTTGAAACAGTCACCAAGGCCATTGACGAGGGGAAGGTGGTCCACACAGCCTACCTGGACCTTGCAAAAGCCCTCGATACAATACCCCACTCAGGCATTATAGATAAGCTCACCAGCTTAAATATAAACCCATATGTCACTAGATGGGTTGCAAACTGGCTCAAGGACAGAACCCACATGGTTAGAATTGCTGGAGCCATGTCAGACTCCAAACCAGTTACAAGTGGCGTCCCATAAGGCTCAGTCCTGGGACCTCTCTTGTTCGGTATATATTTCTCGGAGGTACAGGCCAACACGGAAGGACTGTGCCTGACTAAGTTCGCAGATGACTGCAAACTGGGCACCATAATCGACTCTCCAGCTGACACAAGCATCCTCCAAAAGGGCCTCATAGAAACAGACAACTGGTGCAAGAGCCATGGCCTCAAGCTAAATGCCAAAAAGTGTATAGTCATCCCCTTTGGCAAAAACAAAGTGCCCACAAATTACCACATAGGTGGTAATCCATTATTTACAGAAGAAGTAATTAGGGACCTGGGGACCCAAGTTGATAGCAATCTCTCATTTGACAACCACGTGGCCAAAGTGGTTAGAAAAACATTTTATATAGCCCACCTTATCATGAAGGGATTCACATCTAGATCAGGGGAGGTCATCGTGCCTCTTTACTCATCCCTCATCAGGCCCATAATTGAGTACAATGCTCCTTTCGGGATGTACCTTACCAGACACCTGCAGCAACTGGAAAGACCCCAAAAGTACCTCACCAAGAGGATCATAGGGCTCAAACAGATGCCATATGCTGCCCGGTTAAAGAAACTCCAGCTCTACTCAGTGGCATACCGCCTGCTCAGAGGCGATCTGTGCCTGACATATAAAGCCATGTCCAACCCAGAATTAATGGACATGCTGCACCTCAGAAAATCCAAATCCCATCGAGCTACACGCTCGAGAGACTTGAACCTCAGCACTGAAATAAATAGGACATGCTGGAGGGACAGATTCATAACCCAGAGGCTCCCTTCACTCTGGAATAAAATCCCAGTCCAGGTTAGGCAGAGTCCCTCGTTGACTCTCTTCAACAGGAATCTTGATGAGTGGATGGGAGATCATAGGTTTACCCTGGGTATCACTTCTGTGTCACTGTTAGACAGAGGCACAGTATACTAACCACGAAAAAGGGCATAGCAAAATTAATTTAAAATGGGTGGCGAAAGCCAAACACACTCTGGCTAGGCTTATAAATGCCCTAGGGCAGATAGCCTAGTATGAACCCATGAACCTATGTACTGTATTAAGGTAATAAAATGCTCTCCCCTCACATCATTTCAAAAAGAGTATAGTCTTACTGTCATCTGTTTCATTAAATACTGTATTAATGTAATAAAATGCTCTCCCATCACAGCATTTCACACAGAGTATAGTCTCTCTGCCATCTGTTTCATTATATACTATATTAATGTAACAAAATGCTCTGCCATCACAACATTTCACAGAGTATAGTCTTACTGCCATCTGTTTCATTATATACTATATTCACATAATAAAATGCTGTCCCATCACAGCATTTCACACAAAGTATAGTCCCACTGCCATCTGTTTCATTATATACTGTATTAATGTAATAAAATGTTGTTCCATCTCAACATTTCACAGAGTATAGTCTTACTGCCATCTGTTTCATTATATACTATATTAATTTATTAAAATACTGTCTCATCACAACATTTCAGAGAGTATAGTCTTACTGCCATGTTTTTCATTATGTACTATATTCATGTAATAAAATGCTGTCCCATCATAGCATTTCACAAAGAGTATAGTCTTACTACCGTCTATTTCATTATATACTGTATTAATATAATAAAATGCTGACCCATCACAGCATTTCACACAGGGTGTAGTCACACTGCCATCTGTTTCAATACATACCGTATTATTTATTTATTTGTTTATTTATTTACTTATTTACATTTGTTGACCGGGAGTGTCTGACTGGACGTAGGTCCATCTTCAGCGGTGGCCTGGGGAGAAAAGCTCCACAGTTAAAATAAACAGACAGTAGTTACATTGGATTACATAACGATTAACAATTTGATTAACATAGCAATTAATTACAAACATATTTACAAATGAAGAACATAGTACATCAGTAGACAACTAGAATCTTTATCTGTGAAGTACATAACAGACATTAACAATTGTTACAATAAGACGTTCTTGCTGCATAATCAGTACTAGGCTTATGCGCATCTGAGCTTGCTATAATCAAGGTAGTTAGTGGGGTGGAAAGAAAGGTAGTGGTTGGATGGGTGGGTGATATTAGATTGGGAGTTGCAAGGGCATAGCCAGCATGTTTTTAGGTGCGCTTTTAGTAAAGTTTTGAAGTGGGTGCATGATGGTATGGAGGTAATTGTGGGTGGGAGGGAGTTCCATAATTTGGCTATGGAGCAAGATAATAGTGCTTCGCCAGCAGAGTTATTGGCTTTAGTGATCTGCAAGTGATTTTTGTTGCTGAATCTTAGTGGTCTCGTGGTGCGATAGGGTTGGAGTAGATTCTGGAGGGATGGGACATTTAGTGGATGGTTTACTAGTTTGTGGGCGAGTGAGAGTTGATACCATTGAAGGAGGTGAGGGAGTTCAAGCCAGCCTAGTTCATCAAGTGAGAGACAGTGGTGACTACGGTAGGATGGGGTCTCTAGCTTGTTTAGATCGCATTGCTTTAGGTTGGTATATATTGGAGAGGCATAAAGTAGGGTGGAGACAAGGTGGGTATTTGCTATTGAAATCTTTGCTGCTTTGGTGAGAAGTTGCTTATTTCTGTATAACGCTCCTAGTTTTTTGTGTACTTTTTTATGGTCATGGATATGTGAATGTCAAATTTTAGTTTATTGTCTATTTCCACTCCTAGCAATTTGCTGTGTTCAGTTGGGTATATAGTGGTGTTGTCTTTTGCTGTGATGTTAAAGTGAGAGTTGTTTTGAGTATGTTTGGTGGGTTGGAAGAGGAGTAGTTTAGTTTTGTTTGGGTTGAGTATTAATTGGGTATTGATAACCAAGTTTCAACAGAGGAAAAGGCTTTGTGTGTGACTTTTTGCAGTTTGGGTAGGGACTGGGCTGAGCAGATGATGGTTGAGTCATCTGCGTATTGTATGAGTGTGCCGTGTTTGGTGGCAGAGGCTAGATTATTGGTGAAAACAGAGAAGAGTAGGGGTCCAAGGATGGATCCTTGGGGAACCCCTATGTAGACAGGTAGCTGGGGAGATATGTAATTCTGCCATACAATGGATTGTTGGCGGTCAGACAGGTAACTCTGAAACTAGTTGGTGACTGATTGAGAGAAGGATTGGTTATTGAGGACAGAGATGAGTTGTTTGTGTCGGACCATGTCAAATGCTTTAGATAGGTCTAGGAAAGTAGCAGAGGAGAGATAGCCATTGTTTTTATGCTGAAGGATAGTGCTAGTAAAGGACAGTAAGGCAGTGGTGGTGCTATGGTTTGGTCGGAAACCATGCTGAGTATTGGAAAGGAGGTTGTTAGTAAGGAGTTAGTGTGAGACCTGAGAGTGTATGCATCTCTATAGTATTTTGGAGAGTGGAGAGATAACAGCTATGGGGCGGTAATTGGTTAGTTCTGTGAAGGGGCCGCCTTTGTGGAGGGGAATTATATGTGATACTTTCCACAGTGTGGGAACGTAACTTTCTGACAGAGATCGGTTAATCAAGATGGACACTGGGTAGGCCAGAGCATCAGCTGCGATTTTTAGGTATTCACTTGGGAGGTTGTCGACTGCTAATTTGGTGGGCTTATGTTTAGTTAAGAGTTTTTTTATGTTGGAGGTAGGTACAGGAGAAAAAGAGAAGGCAGTGGGGAGATAACTAGATGAAGGTGCGGGTTGGAGGGGAGGGGGGTTGTGTTGTTTAGCTAGTGATAGTATGGTTTGTGTGAAGTGTGTGTTGAATGTGGTAGCAATATTTTCAGAGGAGTGAGGGATGTTAGGAGGAGGGGTACTGACTTTACCTGGGTGGAGGATGGAGTTTATGGAGGACCAGAATTTTTGGGGCTGTGTTGGGAGGAGTCTAGGGCAGACTGGTAGTATTGGAATTTGTCCTGTTTTATTAGCTTTTTGACTCTATTGTGAGTTCTAGAAATTTCTGTCTAGTTGAGGAGGTTTTGGATTTGCACCAGTGCTCCCAGTCTGTATCCCTGTTTTTCATTTCTGACTTAGTGGTTTTCTGTAGCTATGAGGAGGGTTGTGCTTTGGTTCTGGAAAGTCTTATTGGGGCATGGTAATTAAAGATGCTCAGGAAGGTAGTATTAAAAAATTCAACTGCGTCATCAAGACTGAGGTACTTTAGAGGATGCCAGTTACATTCTTTGAGGGATGAGATGAATGTGAATGGGTTAAAGTTTAGTTTTTTTATGTATTTGATGGTAGATGACAGGTTTAGCTTGGTATAGGTATTTTTGAGTAGAAATGTTGGGGAGTGATCACTGAGGTTATCTGATAAGCAGACTGTTATATATGACTGGGGAGTTTTACTGACTAGCATCCAATCCAGGGTAGTGTGCTTGCTGGAGTTTTTATTTATCTTGGTTGGCGACTGGACTAGTTGGATGAAGCCATGAAGGTTTACATGATGGGTTGGATGGTTCCCAGAAGAGGATTGCCAGTCAATATTGAAATCACCTAAAATTATAGTTTCTTGGGGGAGATGATGAGTAAACCCGCTTAGGAGGTTTTCTAGTGGAGGGATGTTTTGGCCAGGTGGGAAGTAGCATCCAATTATGTTGATGGTTTTGTTTTGGTTTATTTTGAGGTTGGTATATATTATTTCTTCATTGCCTATTTGTGGAGCTGATGATTTTAAGATCTGAATGTTTAGATGCTGTTTAAATATTATAGCTACACTGCCTCCTTTCTTGTTTAGCTGGTCTACTCTTAGTATGCCGTAACTGGTAGGGAGTATTTGCTCACTGGTAATGTGAGGTTTCAGCCAGGTTTCTGTCAGGATGACTATATCTGGGGAGTACAAGTCTATGGTGGCATGGAGTTCATGGACTTTGCTGGATATACTTCTAATATTTAGGCTTAGTAGAAGGAAGTCACTTGGCTTTCTATTGGCTGTGATATGGGAGAAGTTGTGGTTTCTAGTCTGATTATGAGGATTGGGGTTGGAGATGGTAGGGCCAAGGTTGGGGTGGATGTCTCCACTTAGGGCTAGCTTTGATATGCATGAGGTTATTAGTTTTCTCAGTTTTTGAATGTGTTTGCTTATTAGGGAAACTTTATGATTGTGCTCTTTGGGTAATAGGTATGGTGGGAGGGTTACTATGTTAAGTTGTAGGGATGCTTTATGTTTGAGTAATATAGTTGGTAGAATACGTGGGGGTGCATAGGGATGGTTCTTGAGTTGGTGGGAGGGGAGCTGAGTGAGGGTGAGACATGAGTAGTGGTGTGAGTAGTAGTACAGTGGTAGTGGTTGAGTGGGGGATGATGGAGCTTTGGTAGGATGTAAGATATGCAAGGAGAGTGCATGCAGTGAACATAGGTAAGGTATGCTTGTACATGTTAGTTGAGGAGGTGTGATAGTAGTGGGAAGATGGAGGAGATAGTGTTGGGTTAGCGCTGTGGTTGGCTATTGGAAAGATGGGAGGGGTTTGTGAGTGTAATAAAGGTAGGACCACTGGGGGCAGAAGGGAATAGGGGCAGGGTGGGGAGCAGGTAGAGACCCTGTTAGCAGCTCTTATGAGGGGGCTGGAAACAATCAGGTAACGGAGTAAACTGATAAATGAATATATAATAATGACAAAGGGTGGCTGTAGTTTTATAGGTTCATAGGTTCATAGGTTCATACTAGGCTATCTGCTCAAGGGCATTTATAAGCCTAGCCCATAGTTATGTGGCTTTCGCCACCCCTTTAGTTTGAATAAAACTATGCCTATTATTTTGCTGTGCCTCTGTCAAGCAGTGACACTGAAGTAATCCCTGGGGTATATCTGCGATCCCCCATCCATTGGTCAAGATTCCTCTTGAACAAGGCCAGCGAGGTGCTCTGCCTCACATGTACCGGGATTTTGTTCCACAGCATAGGGAGTCTCTGGGTGATGAATCTGTCCCTCCAGCACGTTCTATTAATAACCGTGTCAAGGTTTAAGTCTCCCGCCCTTGTGGTTCTGAGGGATCTAGATTTTTTGAGGTGAAGCATATTCATCAAATCTGGGTTTGACATGGCCTTATATGTCAGGCACAGGTCACCTCTGAGCAAGCGGTATGAGACTGAATAGAGCTGGAGTTCTTTCAGTCGGGCAGCATCCTTTTGGTGAGGAACTTTTGGGGCCTTTCTAGCTGCTGCAGGTGTCGGGTCAGATACATTCCGAATGGGGCATTGTACTCAATCATAGGTCTAATGAGTGATGAGTACATGGGGACGATGACCTCCCTTGATCTAGATGTGAATCCCTTCATGATCAGGTGGGCAATGTAGAAGGTTTTCCTAACTACTTTAGCAACATGAGTGTCAAACGAAAGGCTACTGTCAACCTGGGTCCCCAGATCCCTGATGACTTCTTCTGTGCTCAGTGGATTGCCACCTATATGGTAGCTAGGGGTAACCTTGTTTTTCCCGAAGGGTATGACTATGCATTTCTTGGCGTTTAACTTTAGGCCATGGCTCTGGCACCAGTTATCCGTTTCTGTGAGGCCCTTCTGAAGGATATCTGTGTCAGATGTGTTTTCGACTATGGCCCAGTTTGCAGTCATCTGCAAACTTTGTCAGCCATAACCCTCCTGTATTTGCTTGTACTTCAGAAAAGTAGATGCTGAACAAGAGTGGACCCAGGACTGAGCCTTGTGGGACACCACTTGTGACAGGCTTTGAGTCTGACATGGCTCCAGCAACTCTGACCCTGTGGGTTCTGTCACTTAGCCAGTTTGCAACCCATCTTGTGATGTATGGGTTTACATTCAAGCTGATGAGTTTTTCGATGATACCTGAGTGGGGTATTGTGTCGAAGGCCTTTGCCAGGTCAAGGTAGGCTGTACGGACTGCCTTTCCCTCATCAATGGCCTTGGTGACTGTCTCGAAAAAGTCAACCAAGTTTAAAAGGCATGATCTGCCTTTGACAAAGCCAAACTGGGTTGGATCCAAAGTCTGCAAGTTCCCTATGTCTTTATTTATGAGTTCCATTATGATCCTCTCTATGGCTTTGCAGATAAGGCTTGTCAAGCTAATGGGACGGTAATTTCCAGGGTCGGTGGAGGCACCGCCCTTGTGAAGTGGGACCACAGTCGCCGTGCGCCACTCCTTGGGTACGTATCCTGAGGTGAGGCTAAGATTAAACAGATGTCCTAACTGCGGGTTTAATTCCTCATTGAGTTTGTGGAGCACACAGCCGGGGACACCATCCGGTCCCATGGATGCTGTGTTTTTTGCCTTGGAGAGAGCAGTTCTCACCTGGGCGTTGGAGATGTTTGGGGGGCTACAATCCTCTGGTATAGATATCTCTCCTTTTGGGGGGGGGGGAGTTTGCACTGAACCTGTCAGCCAGTATGTTGGCAATGTGTGTAGGTTCAGTAATCTTCACATCATTTTGAACTAATTCTGAGCATATCTGGGAGTTTCCTCCTAGGTTTCTAACATAGCTAAAGAAGGCCTTATGATTGTCTTTTGAGTCCTTGGGGATTTTTCTCTCAAAATTTGCCTTGGATGATTTTATGAGAGCTCTTAGTTTTTTACTTATAATGATCAAAGGTGTCTTACCTTTCAAGGATTTTGCTCTATCTTGTAGTAGCTTCCTCCTTTTGTTGTAGAGCTTGTTTATGGCTGGGGTCCACCAGACTGGACGCTTGCCTTTGGTACAAAGAGTCTTAGTTTTGTTTGGGATTGCCTGTTCCATGCAGTCCTGTAGGTGCTGGTAGAAGGCATTTGTAAGTGATTCAGCGGTTTGAGTAATGTTTACCACTGGCTCAGGGGCCTTAAAGGAGACCACACTAGTTTTTAGAAGTGTGAAGTCGGCTTTTGAGAAGTTTTTCACTGTGGTCTTTTTTATTTCAGGTGGCGGCGGGATGAGGACCTCCAGCGAGATTAGTTTATGATCTGATCTCACCAGTGAGGGGTATACTTCCGGTGTTGAACATTGTGATCCCATGTTCGTGATGATGAGATCAAGTATGTTTTCTCCTCTTGTGGGGATGGTGACTAGTTGTTCCATGGCATTTGAGTTTATGAACTCCAGGAACCTTTGGGCTAGAGTGTTTGGGCTTGAGTAGTGTTCCCAGTCTATATTAGGGTAGTTGAAGTCACCTAGTATGATGGTGTTTGGAGATACATTTATCCCCTCCAATGTTTTCAGGAAGGCCATGTGAGGTTCCTGAGTTTGAGAGGGTGGCCTGTAACATGCTACAAATTGCAGAGCAGTCTTGCCTATGGTTAATTGCACCTGGATGGTCTCCGATGCATCGTGCGTTGCCACCAACCTTGAGGTGTGGGTGTCCTTTATGAATATGGACACCCCCCCCTCCTTTCTTGGTGTTGTCCGGATTTTGGGGCCGGAACGCATGATATGAGGTGAAACCTGATAGTGCTGGGGTGCTCTCAGGAGCCTTGAACCAGGTTTCTGTCACAGCACACAAAAAATGGTGCCTGCCACAGGTAATATTTATTAACTTTGGGATTGGCTTAAGGTAATAAACAGGGAAGGGGAGGGGGAGAACAAGGGTGTGAGCAGGCAGTTCTTTTGTACTGCTGCTAATGAGACAAAGCAAAGACAAGTTTGTGTTTAAGAAACAATCAGAATTGACCAAGGACTGCTCTGAAACTGTAAGTCATTTCTGAACCATTTCTCAGGTGGAAAAACAGGATAACCTTGTATCAGTAGGCTACTGTGGTCTCAGTTTAAATTAACAAACACACAGTACTGATCAGTTATGGATACTATTTGCTAACAGAAGGGAATAAGTGAGAAAGTGGAAGATGATTGTGTGTTGGGGGGGGGGGCTGTTTACAAGCCAAAGCAGAGTGCTCTCCAGGGGAAAAATGAATATTGGCTCAAACAGGTAGACACATACTCAAAGTTAACTTTAGCTGTTTGCAGACAGTTCAGACCCAGACTGCGCTTTTCTTATAAGAATGATAAAGGTGGTACCACAGTTGAATACTTAAGAATGGTGTTAGGTTCAAAGTTAACTTTAGTTGTTTGCAGACAGTTCAGATCCGGACTGCGCTTTTCTTATAAGAATGATAAAGGTGGTACCGCAGTTGAATACTTGAGTGGTGTTAGGTTCAAAGTTAAGTTTAGCTGTTTGCAGACAGGTCAGTAAACATGAGGCAATTTCTACATTGCCTCAGGATGCCCATATCTACCAAGCTGATAACAGAGACAGTAGGAAAGTTCATATCCATGACAACAGACACATTTTTATTGATTAGACAGTTGGAGTGAGAATATCAATCACTGTCAGGAGTATCTGGTTTGCAACTGTGGGGACAGTATTTGTCAGTACAAACTAGTTGTCCTGTGTGCAACTAAGTACTGGAAAATGTTCAATTGTGCTTTTTACAGGAAAAACATCACTCAATGTGTCTGAGTCTATAGACAGCACTGTCAAATGTTTTGAGGGGAAACTAATTCACAGGCCCTGAAAATTTAAGGATGAAGTATTTAGGCAGATATTCTGAAGTTAGAAACAAATCGAACAGTACTTTCTGAAAACAAAGAATTAGCTTGTCAAGAATAATGAAAAGGGGTAGTCACATGAATGACCACTGCCTGGCTACTCCTAATGCTGGTCTCACCACAGCTTCACTCTGTTGGGATAAAATGCTCCTTTGCTTCTTCTGTTAGCACCAAACCCAAGATGAGAAGCAGGCCACAGCCTGTTTGGTGATCCACAGTGTTTTCCCAGATGTAGCCTTTTTCTGGTAGATGCCTTGAATAGCAACCAGACCAATCAGGAAAGTTAAGCACAGACACTGACTCTCCAACCAGAAACATTCAGGAATCAGTGCACTCTGCTCCTTCTCTCACCAGGTCCAGAATATAAACACAAATTCCAAGCTGTCACCTATAAAGCAGTTATTAGGCTTTCTTGTGATCAGCGGTCTCCAGGAAATAATATCCCTGTACTCCTTCTCTCACCAGGAGAAAACAGAAGCACTAAATCCAAGATGAGACTGAGAGGCACAATGTGGGCTCTCAAATAACTGGTGGCCTTGCAATACATGTTTAAAGGTAAGATGAAAAAAATGGTTTATCCTAAACACTACAGTGTACACTAAGCAGTTAGATATGATGGTGGGTAACTTAAGTTTTAGCTGTCTGCCTTAGATTTTATTATAAAGTAACCAGAGTGCAACATTTTTAGTTACGAAGTCAGACAATAAATAAAAAATAAATGTAACTATTTTCAAGTGAAAGGTAACAGTGAAAGATGGAACAACATACATTTCTTATAAAGGTGTACAGTGCTTTGCACAAATACATTGTAATAAAAGTTATGTAAAACATCTAATGGATCATTGTCTACCAGTGGATTGATATATCAGTTTTAGAGAGAAAACTACTGATGTGTGAAGCATCTCAAAGGCAGGCCAACTGTACATTGACTTTGTATGTTATACTGCAAGCAGTTAATGCCTGAAGAAATCATTTGGAATAATTTGTGCATCTTTGAAAATAAAGATGCAATAAAGTGATCATTCCATAGTAAACAACTGCTTACTACAGTATGACATCTGTTTTATTATACTGTATACCAAATACAATAAACTTTACTAGGAATTTATTTGTAGTGCATGGAGTGCCATGATTACATTTCAGAATCAGGAAAAGATATACAAGATTATTAGCGGGTTGCCGATGCTAACCACTTTATGTATTTAAGTCACGAATCTTGGCATCCATGTTGAGAACAAATAATGTTAGGTTAGTATCAGTGAAAATTCTTTGTAGTGTATGGAACTTTATCTGCTCCATGTCCTTCAAGTTACAGTAAAAATGAAAAAAATGTTACGAGTTTTACTGGCTTTCAAAGCAGGTAAAACACTTACTGAGTGCTTTCAGAAAGGTAGTGTAACATGCTTCCTTATGTTTACACTTAACTTCCATGCCTTTCAACTGTGCAGATTTTCACAGAATGTACAAACTTTTCCTCAGATACTGGATGTGCTCCTCAAAGTCCATGCTTTTCAGGAAAATTATTGAGGACTGAAGACTCTAAATAATGGTATACATTTAGGTATCAGACTTCATATTGTTTAGAAAATCTGGAGAAAACACATCCTATTATTCTAATTTCCTGTTTAGAACAGGAAGTCAGGGACATGTTACCAATGGACAGCAGGCAGAAACAAATATTTTATTCTGCTATTGTCATTTATACTGACTGATTCTACTGCCTAGCTCGAGACCTGACCTTGATAACTTTAGCATGGTGTGCGTAACATTTGTTGAGATTATGTCTCGCGCCACTATAGCACTTAACTGTTTTGTGCTTTTCTGACCATCAGAGTGTAATCAGCATGCTCCAGGCAATACAAACTTGTCAAGTACTGCAAGACGCAAAGTGAAATTGGCAATAAAGTGCAGTTTTAGATCTAATTATAATACTAGATAAAAACAAAAAATGTTTTTATAGTAATGTCTTCAGGAAGGACATTTCTGTTAATTTATTATTATTTACATTTTAGTAGTCAAAACCCATATCATATACAATGGAACGTTATCCAGGGACAATTTCTTAGGCTAATCAGATGAGTCAGCAATCACTATGTATTTTTCTCTGAGGTAACAATTCTTAAGGAACTATGTTTAGACAGGGGTTATTTTAATGACAGATTGGGATGCATTGTTGTAGATGTGAAACTTAATAGTTGGGAAAAGGTCTACCAATTTTGATTAACTTGTATATTCTTAGAGATAATACAGTAGATAACAAATTGTTTAGACTTTTCTAGTTCCAGTATGTGTAGATATACATAACATTAGACATTATTGAAGGTAATTGAAAAATTGTCACTTGTACTCTAGGTCTAGCAAATATTGTTGGTTTAACACCTAAGTTTGCCTACAAAGGATTTTGCAGTTTAAAAACACATTTTAAATGTTTACGATTAAATATTTATATATTTTATGATGTTATTTTATTTTGAATTTACTCAAGTTCTAATGATGATAAAAATAATGAACAAGATGGTAACTTGGATCTTTCAATTCATGCTGTGCCTATCAGTTTGGTGACTATCTCAGACCTTTCTTCCTTAGTGGCTGCAGTACAGGACATGTTGCAACACATGGTCAGCAATAGAGGAGTTGAAGGTATAGAAAGTCCACCTAGTAGTGTGGATGGTCTTGGGTTAAGAAGTGATTGTGCTATCAAAGCTGATGGATCCAGACACCACAGTCCTTCCACTGAACAACTAATAAAGCCTGCTAATAACCCATTTGGAACCTTCACTGGGTTTTTTGTGAAAAGTATTGTTCATTTGGTCCAAAAGTTATGTCCAAAGGCCTGCACTTTTATGTCTTTTTTAACAAATTGTATATTATCTCTGTATTTTTCACCGTTCTACTACTTTATTTACTTTTGTATAACTATTGTAAAATTGTCTATATCCTATGGAGCTTTTCTCCCTGAACAACCCCCCCCCCCCGAAAACAGGCTCTTCCAGACCCAGTGGACTATCCTGATCAAACCGTAATAAATAAATAAGTTATAAGCTTGAGAACATAATCCTGAAGTTAAAGTCTCCACAATATGGCAATTATTATTTAGAACACTGTTATATTACGACTGATACCCAAGAGTCTTAGAGTGTATACGTTCTCAATAGACATTCAACAAAATGACAAACTATATTGTGATTTAGTACAATTATACAATAACACAGGTATTGCTGTTTTACACTTGCTCATTAATCATAATAAAGAGAAAACACGCTTGATGAGCAATCAAGTTAAACAATTGTATCAATGCATCAGGGATAATGCAGCATTTTTTCAAACAGAAGTTTCTGTATGAAGGTATTGGTACCAAACTAAATATACACGTAGCTGACATTCTTATAAGAAAGTAAGAAAAAATGGTTGTGTCAGCTGATGCGTTGTGTAACTATTTAGTATAGTCGTTATATTAAGCTACTTGTCTTTATATACTCTGATGAAGTTCCAGTGTTTAGTTGAAGAAACAAAATAGACAAACTCTTACATTTCAGGTCACCTAGTTAATTTTAGTGGTGTTCTTTTTATTAGTTTTAAAGTGCAAATTACATGTTATAGAATAAAAACAACTATTTTACAAGATGAGGGCATGATTATAACATGGAATGGTAAAAAAGAAAATGCACTTGATCTTTAAAGTAGTCTTTCTTCTTTTTGAAGTTTCATTTTTGAGATTATTGTATTTATTTTACTCAAATTATTTTTATTTGATGAAATAACACAATAATTTAATATATTCATAACATCCAATAACTATTTACAGTATTTACATTCAGCCTGACAAAAAGGATTCAGATAAAAACATTTGTAGTTAAATAATAAGTTAATATATAAACTATGATAGTTAGGAAGAGTTTGGTGCCATCTGTAGGGTATCAATCAAATTCAAAACTTTCCTCCATGGACTATTAGCCAATGGCTTAAGAAAAGTTCTTAACTCTAGTTCTTTTCTCCATTAGTATGCATTTCTTCAGTGATGATAGGAATTCCTCCATTGTGGGTACTACATTACAGTTCCATCTTCTAGTTATACATTTTCTGGCAATTGCTAACATTGTCCACAACAAATACAGGTCATCTTTCTTCATATTATTACTATTAAAAACATTCAATAAAATTAAAGACTTTGTTAAAACAAATATATCAGTATAGATAGCTTGAAGAAATTTATTAACCTCATTCCAACATGGTTTAATATTAGTACAGTCATAAAAATATGAGACCAGTCAGCATTCGTGGACAGATGACATCTCCAACATAACTTGCTGTTTGAAGGGTTCATTTTTGAGAGTTTCTCAGGTGTCAAAAAGGATCTGTGTAAAAATTTCCAATGAAAAATCCTCCAGAATTGTAAGTAAGAAGTTAGCTTAACTAAAAATAAAATGTTGTTTTATCTTCCATTGATGATACTTGAAACCCTTTAGTTAGGTATTGCCAGTAAGAATCTTTAGGAGCTCTTATAGACAATTAAAGTGTTGTATAGATATGATCCATTCTTAACACTGAATTCCAAAAATTCAGTTTATAATTTTTGTACAGTCTTGAAGGATGAGTTATGTTATTATTCTACACAGATCCTTAGTGTATGCTGTGACACTCTGAAGAACCAACCAGTCATTAGGGGACAGACCATAGGTTGACAATATACTTTGTGTCAAAGCTTGTTGGTTTTCAATACATTGCAACCAACAAAATAGGTTATTATTTTCCCATAAACCAAAAATCTCTCTATGTGCTTTATCAGGATAATCTTTTGTAATAGTAAATGGTATTAAAAATCAATGCCACGGTTTTAGATCTAAATTTGTGTTAATGACTTTTCTAAACACATCAAAAATATTGTTTATTAGTGTTAGGTTAATTTTGTTGTACTCTACTGTAAATTTAAACTTAAATAGTGCCATATCTTGTTATCGTTGTCAGTTACCAAAGCATTATTTGATAAATAACTTTCATTCATTAGTATAATGGAGTGTAACTGTTTCCAATTGGAAGAGTATCTAGGATTTATCCACTTCATCACTATTTTAATTATAGATGCCTTTATATAAGTATCAATCTGTGGGAATTTTAACCCCCCCATTCCCATTTTCTGATATGATGAGAATATGCCATTATTTCTTTTGGGGTACCATATGAATTTCATCAGAGATGAAGTGATTTCTTTAAGGATTTTCTTTCCTGGTGGAAGTATAAGGGCTTGTGCTGTGTATAATATTTTAGGTAACAAAACCATTTTTATCAAATGTTATAAACAAGTTATTCCATTTTTTATGTGTGTGAAGCTTCTGTATTTTTTTCCTTGTATAAACATAAAGTACCCCTACTCTTTTTCATATGTGAGGTGGAATCTTTTACATTCATTTGAACTATCACAAACTCAAGCAAATGGAACCTTGGATTAATGTCTCATCTGAGTTATGTAGTAGCAGATATGTTTGAGCACTGGCTATTCACCAGGAATTAATGAATACATTGGTATAAAAATACCCTGAAATTTAGAATGTATTGATTGCCTTAGATATACTTAATAATATAATTTAATATATGAATTCATTTTTAATATGGTTATCAAATATTTATTCTCCCAGCAAAGCTGTTTTAGCTATTTTACTAATAAAACTTTTTAGAACATATGTACTCCATTATTTTATGTGTGGGCCCCAACCAGTTTGGGTTTGTGAAAGGCAGATAATGTCTCCTGAACCTGATCGACTTCTTTGAGGCAGGCACCAAAGCCGTAGATGAGGGTAAAGTGGTTCACACAGCCTATCTTGACCTCAACACCATCCCCTATTCTGGAATTATAGCTAAACACAAAACTAGATATAGATCCCTACTTCACAAGATGGGTTGCCAACTGGCTCACTGACAGAACCCACACTGTAAAAGTTGCAGACTCCCAAATCTGACTTCAAACCAGTGACAAGTGGAGTACCACAGGGTTCAGTCCTGTGACCTCTCCTGTTTGCTGTCTACTTCTCTGAAGTAAAAGCTACCAGAGAAGCCTTTGGCTAATGAAGTTTGCATTTGAGTGCAAACTAGGAGCCATAGTCGAGTTCCCAAATGATGTGGACATCCTACAGAAGGGCCTCACTGAGACAGATGCCTGGTGTCAGAGCCATGGCCTCAAGCTCAATGCCAAAAAGTGCATGGTCATCCCCTTTGGTTAAAACTCTGTACCCATGAACTACCACATAGGCGGCAGTCTACTTAATGCTGAATGTGTGATAAGAGACCTTGGGACCCAGGTGGACAGTAGTCTCTCCTTTGATAATCACATCGCCACAATAGTCAGGAAATCCTTCTACGTGGCACACCTCATCACAAAAGGGTTCTCATCCAGGAAAAAAAAAAAGAGGTCATTGTTCCCCTCTACTCAACACTAATTAGACACATTAGAGAGTACAATGCCCCTTTTGGAATGTACCTCACAAGACATCTGCAGCAGCTGGAAAGGTCACAGAAGTACCTCACAAGGAGGATTACTAGCCTCAAACAGATGCCCTACACTGACAGTCTCAAAAAAATCCAGCATTACTCTGTAGCATATTGCCTACTCCAAGGTGATCTCTGCCTAACATATAAAGCAATATCAAACCCAGAGCTGTTGGACACGCTACACCTAAAGAAATACCAATCCCTCCGAGCTACATTGTCTAGGGGACCTAAATTTTGTCAACACAATAAACAGGACATGTTGGAGGGATAGATTCCTGTCCCAGAGACTTCCCATTCTCTGGAACAAGCTACCCATCTATGTCAAGCATAGTTCCTCTTTAGCACTCCAAGAAAAATCTTGATGAGTGGATGGGAACTAGGAAATGCACCCCAGGGATCACTTCTGTGGCTCTGCTCGACAGGAGCACAGGAAAATAACTTTCTTGGGTGGCGTTAGCCAGGGAACTTTGCTGGCTAGGCTTGCTTAGGCCCTTGGGCCAGTAGCCTAGTACCTACCTATGAACCTATGTGCATGAATGGTGGATTTTCTCATGTCATTATAAATTGCAGTAAAAAAATTTGTCATTGCTTTAACTGTATGCACTAAATCAGTCTTCAATGTAATTAGTGACAAAAGCACTATAGATTTTTATATTAAAAGTTGTGCTTATTCCATATGTGGATTCCTTAGTTCTTAGTTTTATGTACACACATAAGGGCCATAGTGTTTTTTTTTGTTGTTGGTTTATAGGTATGCTTTACTGCATAAGTATATTACATTAATGACATAAGATTTATTGGAGGTTAATGTTCTTGCGAGGATTCCAAGTCAAAAAAGCTGTACTTGTTATTATATTTATTTTATTATGATACTACTAGTGTGTATTATTCTGTCATGTACATAAAACTATTTTAATTTTGAGTATACACACCTATAATTATAGAATCACAATAATGACAAAATTATACTTAATCACTTTTAAGGAATGAAATGTCTTTATTTTAATAAATATACCAATCCCCTCTTCAGATTTTGCACACCTATCTGCATTATGCACATATATCTGTATTCTTGCCTTAAAATATGCATAAACACCCATTATAGTACATAGAATCCTAATACTCTGAACAAGTGTTTTATGTAGGACTCCTTTCATCCTTTTGGTGGCATAGCTTATTTGTTTTCTGTTTTTGGGCTATGTAATTCATTTTGTTTCTTTCTGGGGTTTTGATACAACGTTTACCATTAAAACCCTTTATTGAGCAGATCACACTTGTGCTACCTTATGATTAATCTGTATAAATGTGTACACATTAATTGCCAATCTCTTAAGTGGTTACTGTACAAATGAATGCATCTAGAGTTTGTGAAACACAGTTATATGGGGAGGCAGACTGACAAGGTGATACAAAAGCAGGAATTAACATTGTCAGATGCTATGAACATAACTGTAGAGGTAGATAGATAAATATGTAGATTGATAGATGGACAGGTACTAGCTAGAGAGATTCACAGATAGATAGATGTGCAATACATTGCCACATATGAAGTAAACAGCCAAATGTACTTACAGTAGCCATCAGCAGGACTAGTACCACATACAGCACATCACTTCTCAGTGCACCTCTGCTAACATCAGTGGTGATATTTTTAGGAAAGAGTAGATAAAAGCCATTTATCTTTCTCATATAAAGTTTACAGAAGTGTTGCATAAATCTAGATAGACTGACAATAGTAGATAACAGAGTTACCAGAGAACTGTTGATGTGATCCTGGCTACTATTTTTGCTTGCAAAACTAATTGCTCATTAATTTTATTTGCAAAGCCATGTGTGAAGATATGTGAAGTCTGCCACCCTAGCTAGATAGAATTTTGTAGGCAATTCTATGCCATTGTAAATATGAATATAATCCACAGGCTTGTCCTCTTAAATGTAAGAAAACTGTGTGAAATGTTGAACTTCAAAAATGTAACCACAGTGCACTCTGCTGGAAGAAAGCTGATATGTCAAGCGCTGTATGACTGTTTGGTCTCAAAGCTCGGAGACAATGTCTGGACTAAGGAATTCCTTCTATTGTTTTGAGACCAGAGTTAATTGTTAGATTTTACATATGCAATGTATTTTATTGCTGTAGTTTCCTGGCCAGGTGTAAGATCAAAGAAATGTTAAAACTGAGTTTCTGTTAGCCTGGGAACCAGAGGAAAATGATGCAATCTAAAATGAGTCAGCAGTGATGTATTATTTTTAAGACTTTCTTAGAGACAGAGAATCAGAGAGCATTTTGGATTTTGTCTGAAGAACATCACTCACCAGTACTCTGCCTTTGCTCTATATGGAAGTTTATTTAGAACTGTATATGCTCATACAGATTTAGTCAAGCTGTCTTCTATATTTTTGTCAGACTATTCTACCGCATTATTTTAAGCATTTTCCTGTGATTTCTGAACTCTTGACTAGCACTGTGTTGAATTGAGAAGATTTGTCTTGTGTTTTTATTATTAAATATATTTTAAACCTTTCAACTGTGGCTGTTTTGTGTAGAGATAATTTAAGCTCTAGAGTACATTGCATGTATATAGTGATACTGTACAAAGCCACTCCAAATAAGCCTTGCTGTTCATCACACTAATTGGATAATAATATTGCAGAGTATAAATTGGACACCCATTGGTAAAGGCCTTTTTAGTTGCTGATAAGAGTAGTTGGTGGTAGTGATTGCTATGTTACAGCTTGGTAGGAGGGGGCATAGCTGGAGAACTTATGCCAGCCTTCCCCAGGAATGTCTGTGTGTTTTTATATAAACACAATCTCAATGTGCGTGCCTGTGTCAGCTACTTGGGCAGGGACATGAATCACTCGTTGGACAGAGAGGGCACTGGAGGTTTTGGCTTGACTACTCGGCTGACATCCGTACCTCATAGCCATGGTAGTAGGGACTCTTACTGGGGAGCTGGGGAGAAAGGGAGAAACCAGCCCCAGACTGACTGTGATCTCTGTGTGCTCTTAAGGGAAATTGTACTTTACTGTGTGTGTATTTGTATCCTTCCCAAAGTAGATGCCCCTCACTGGTGTTAGTGATGAGGATTGAGGCTCATTGATTACTGGGCCAGTGCCCGGGCATTACATATTAATTGGTGGGCAGTGGTGGGATATCCACACCACAAATTGGTTGGCAACTGGCTTGTAGTGGTGTGGATAGTAAATTCCTTTAGATTGTGTACAGTGATCACTGAAGGTGTTTTTGTACTCCAAATCAGCCATGCAATGAATTTTCAGAGTTCAGATCACAACTGATTTATCTCTTTTGTTAGCTTAGTTAGTCAGGGAGAGCAGGCAAGCATGTCAGCAGAGGAGTATGGCAAGCTGACAAGGAGCCAGTTGGCTGAGATGTGCCAGGCTAAGTGACTGGTGCATGGAAACCTGACTAAGGCAGACATTATTGCAGCTTTGGTCACAGCTGCATCAGAAAACAGCAAACAGGAGGGTGATTAGACTGGCTGTAAAGATGTACAACACTCAGAGAATGGACAGCTCAACATTTCTGCAGAGGACTTAAAAATCCATCTGGAGCTAAACAGACTTGAGTTGGAGGCCAGTCATTTGGAAACAGAAGCAGCAAAGAGACCAATACGTCTACAGGCTAAGGAGAATGAGAAACTGCTGCACCTGTAAGCTGAGGAAATGCAGAGACAGAGGCAGCATGAAAAGGAGAAGCTGACTCTTCGCCAGAGTCATGGAGGTAATGGGGAAGGGAGTAACTGGACCCCAGAAGCACAAAAGGTCAGTAAATTTCTTCTGCAGTTTACAGGGGGGATAATTTTGACAATTTCATTCATATGTGTGAGAGGCTATGGATACAGTATGATGTTGACCAAAGGCTCAGGGCGCAGTTCCTGACCCCCTTACTGCATGGTAAAGCTGTAAATGCACTTTCCAAACTGTCAGGCAATGATTTCTTAAATGCTGTTAGGAATTGTCTGTTAGAATTTAAGCTAACAACTGAAACTTATAGGAAAAAAGTTTTGTGAGCATAGACGCAAGGCAGATGAAAGTGTGTGTGAATATGTTGCTGAACTAAGCACTTATTTTCATAGGTGGGTGAGTGGATATCAGGTCACCACTTTTGAAGGGCTGGCAGACCTTTTGGTGAGGGAACAAGCCCATAGCACTTTGCCTGAGGACATGGGGATCTGGTTAGTTGATAGACAATGTGCTACTTCAGATGATTTTGGGAAGAAGGGAGACCTATACCTAGCAAGCAGGGTATCTCTGCACAGGAAAGGGACCCCCAGTACTGCTCATTGGGTCTAAAGGAACCCATGGTGGGCAGCCCAGACTGGTCTATAGAATCTGTCAGTAGCAGGGGAAGCCACTAGTCCAGGTACATGTTCAGGACCTAGGGTAAAATGTTTGGAATGCAACCAGTGGGGCCATGTGGCATATAGATGTCCTCGGAGGCAAGGTAGGGAAGAAAAGGTGAGAGCCAGTACGTGGGAAAGATAAATGCCAACAGTAGGTTGTCTTGAGATAACAAGGGTACCAAACTACCACAAGAGGTTATATCCTATTATAGTGAATGGCAAAGAGGCCATTGATAAGAGAGATGCAGCCTCTGACATAACCATTGTGAAGCCTGCAATGGTTACAGAGAAGCACTACTTGCCTGGGCAGTCTACTGCTGTCAGAGCTTTAGGAAGGACCCCATTCCAAATACCTTTGGCTAAGATTCATCTTGACTGGTAGGGTGGAAAAGGAAGCCAGCAAGTAAGTGTGTTTGAGGATATCCCTGCAGATGTCTGATAGGGAATGATTTGGATAAGGCAGTACCATGTGTTTGTGCAGTTACATGCTGTCAGGCATAGAGACAAGTATGTGGGTCTGGTAGCCTAGGGGAGACCCAGACAGACCGCATACTTGCAGCCAGGACTAGTGAGGTGGTTAATTCAGGGAGGGAGCTACTCTGTAGCAATGAGACTGAAGGTGAGCCACAGCTGATTGTGGGTGCTGATCTTCCCTTTGACAGAGTGACTACAAAGGTAAAGGTGAGTAGTAGTACCCAGGCTGATAGTGAGCCACTGCTGTCAGAGGATGCCAGACTTCCTGTGGAAGGTGAGCTGGGAAGGGTTACAAAGAGAGTTAAGACAGGCTCAGCTCTCAGACCCTACATTACAACGCTTGAGGGGAGATAGCTAGGGAGGTACCTGATTCACAAGGGAAGGGGGAATCTGTATACTGGGACAAAACGTTACAGTATAGAGAGTGGACCCCTGAGGGAAGGCTAGAAGGTGAGAGGATACAGCAGTTGGTTGTGCCTTGAGCCTACCATCTGGTGCTTCTAGCCATAGCACACGATATTCCCTTTGCAGGTCATATGGGCATAAAACTTACAGATATGTATTATGCAGAACTTCTATTGGCCTGGAATTTCCAGGCATGTAACAGGCTACTGCAGGATGTGCAAGTAGTGCCAAAAGGTAGGCAAGGCAGGAGACAAGGTGAAAGCGCTTTTGATACCTTTGTCTGTGATTGAGAAGTCATTTCAGAGGATAGCTATGGATATTGTGGGGCCTCTGAATACCCCAAATTCCACAGGAAAAAAATATATCCTAGTTGTAGTAGATTATGCTACAAGATACCCTGAGGCAGTGGCTTTGTCCTCCATTGAGGCAGAAAAGGTGACAAATACTTTGTTAGAGATTTTCCTCAGGGTTGGTTTCCCAAAAGAAATACTGAATGACCGAGGTGCCAATTTCATGTCAGACTTGCTGGCTTGTCTGTGGAAGCACTGTCTGGTGAAGCACCTGAAGATCACCCCCCACCATCCCCACCATCCCCAGACTAATGGTCTTGTTGAGAGGATAAACTCTACAATCAAGTCCATGCTTCGGGCATTTTCAGATCAGTTTAAGGGGGAGTGGGACAAATATTTGCCCCATCTGTTGATTGCTTACAGAGAGGTTCCCCAGGAATCCACAGGTTTTTCACCCTTTGAGTTGCTGTATGGCCATAGGGTGAGGGGATCCCTAGATCTAATCCGTGATGAGTGGGAAGGTGAGTGTGAATCTCACAATGAGTCTGTTGTGGCATGTGTCCTAAACCTCAGGACAAGGCTCAGTAAACCCATGGGCTTGGCCCAGGAGAACCTGGCAGAAGCCCACCAGCAGAAAAGGTCTGGTATGACAGGAATGCTCGAGCTAGAGAGTATGGTGTAGGACAGCAGGTAATGTTTCTCGTTACTGTCAGACACAACAAGCTGCAAGCAGCCTTAGAGAGACTCTACAAGGTGATAAGCAAGATAAGTGATGTTAACTGCATGGTAGTTAACTGCTAGGCAGGAGGCAGGGGCAGAAATTGTACTATGTAACAAGATGAAATCTTACCATGATAGGGAGTCCCTTAGGCAGGCCCCTTATAGGGTGCCTGAGAGAGTCAAACAGGCTCTGAGGAAGGAGATACAGGAGATGTTGGAACTAGGGGTAATTCAAGAGTCCAACAGTCCCTGGGCCTCCCTAGTGGTGTTGGTGCCAAAGAAGGATGGCAGCACCAGGTTATGTGTTGACTAAAGGAAATTAAATATTCACACAGAGTTAGATGCTTACCCCATGTCAAGGACAGATGAGGCCCTAGAGCAGCTGTGTGGGGCTAAGTATCTTACCACCATTGATCTTACCAAGGGTTACTGGCAGGTCCCCTTGACTTCCAGTGCTAGAGAGAGGTCAGCCTTTGTGACTTCTTTTGGCTTGTATGAGTTCACAAAGATGCCCTTTCACCCATGTACTGGCCCAGTAATTAAGTAGCCTCAATCCTCACCACTAACACTAGTGAGGGGCATCCACACCATAGAATTAGCATGGAAATTATCAACAAGGACATAGGAGACCTCCAGATACTGGGTCCATCCTGGTCTGACTTGGTCAGATGAAGGTCATAGGTTACTACTAGGCTAACTGCCCTTGTGGACCATTTTTATTCCTAGCCAGTTATCCCATGTGAGAATCAAACCCTGCACCTTGTGTAATAAGGTAAACAGCTTAACCATTAGGACACCCTCCCAACCCTCATGTCATGTTTACTGCATCTGTTGAACTTCTTCAAAAAGGTAACTAAGGCAATGCAAAAAAATCAAACACACTGTAATTATCAACTACAAAACAAAAAAAATGAGTGAATGTAACTGAAAGAGGCACTGCAATGTAATTGTGATAAATGCTTTTGTTCCTTTATTACAAAATGTGGAACTTCATCAGATAAACTTTCTTACACATCATTTCCTTTAAAAAGGTTTGAAAATCCTATTAAAACACCCAATCCATTAAGATGTCTTTTTTGGTAAAGTGACTGCTAAACACCCATAATCAATACAACTAAAGTGATAATAATAAATTATTAAACTATTAAAATCATTCATAATATGTCCTGTGCATTCTAAAACCAAACAATTTTATTATTGCTGCAAAACAAAAATACCATTATTTAATAAAAACAAAACATATCTACACCATTAAAATGCAAGCTAATCACAATCTCAATACATTCCTAAAAACAGATGTAAATACTAAAAATAATAAATCTTTTAAGCCCTTTTTATTATCAAATAATTTCTGATTTCAGTGCTAATAAACTGCTGATTGATATTCTGTCATTTATCCCAGAAGGTTGTGTAGCATTCAACAATATCTGCTAGCGTGTCTCTCTCTATTTAAGGAAGGCCGACCAATTAATCCACTATCATCATTCACCACCAACTTCTCAAGAACACAAAATACAAACTTCTTAAAATCTGCACAGTTTAATGCATGCATGTAAAGAGCATTAGTGTTGTCTTTCTTCCTGATGGTTTACATGTGTTGGTAAATTCTTTTCCTGCATCTATATTACATAACTGAACTTTTAAAAATTTTAAAACTTTTAAAAGTTCAAACGTCATATTATCTACACCATATGATCAAATTTTTAAAAGTTTGCAAATGTAATAAAAAAAAATAAACCAAAGATAATACCTACCTGAGCGGTTTAAGCAGAGGGGCAAACCCCCTTGCACCCCCCACGTGGGGGGCTGTGTCCCCAACACACCCCGCTCTTTAACTATACCAAGTCCAAGATCGCACTACAGTGCAGAAAAGGGAAATCTTTCCATTCCACACTGTATGGAGATCTCCGTTGAAACGTTCAAACTTTTAAAAGTTTGATCATATGGTGATACTTTTAAGAGTTCGACAATGTGATATAGACCCCTTTTCTTGAGGAGATTTCCCATCTTCCCAATGTAAAAGGCAGTCAGTACATGTTAAACGGAGAACAACATTTACCACTCCATTGGTGTTGGAATCAAAATTTCCTTGTATAGGGAAGATCCTCTGGTAGTTACCTATAGTTATGCAGGTAGTGTCATAAATAAATCTACACTCCCTACAGGCATCACACTTTCTCATTTTTCCTTGTTGTCTAAATGTTCTTTTTTTTATTATTCTTTTCAAACAGCTCCTTCATGATTTTACCTTTCATGTAAACAATCTTTGGTAACTGGCCTAACCTTTCTGTTAATGCAAATGCTCCAAACACTGTGCTCCAGATTTTTTTTTTTTCAAAAATGTACCTAATGGTGTGGGAATATAGGCCATAAGTTACTACACAAGTAATATTATTTTCAAAGTCATTCATTTTATTCACAGGTAAAGAATCGGGATACCTTAAAAGGGGTGAGTAATATGTTGCTCTACTTTTAAGAACCAAGGCTTCCTGGTATTCCAGCAGCTTTTGGGGGGCGGGTAATTCCTCATTTAAACATTTCCTTTAGTCAGAAAAGCTCATGATGCAACACTTCATCGTTAACCAATCTTGGTCTTATCATCTGGCCATTGACAGAGTTCCTTTGCTGCCAATGGAGGTGATTACTGTCAAAATGTAAAAATCTATTGGACTAGGTTGGCTTTATGTAAACAGATGACTCATGTTGTTGTTTCTCCTTATTTTTGTAAAGTTGGATATCCAAATAATTCACACTTCCAACATTGACTGTATATGTAAAAGACAAAAATGTGGTGGTGGAGTTAATATATTCCAAAAGTGATGGAATTTTTTGCACATCATTATCGCACAAAATCAAAACATCTTCCAAATACCTAAAATACTTAAAAATTGATTTATCACAAGCAGATTCAAAAACATATTCGGTCTTGCACCACTACAAAACAATATCTGCAAATACTGGAGCTGAGGGGGCCCCTATAGCTACTCCCCTTGTTTGTCTAAAGTATTCCCCCTGAACCAGATAAAAATTATGCCTCAAGACTAAGTCCATCAATGTAGTTAAACATGAACTGAGTCTTGTGCCGTTCCATTTCCCAAGGACAGTTTTTCCATAAAGTAGTCGACTCCCTTATCATATGGGATACATAAAATAATTCCTTAATGTTGATGCGGAGGAAAGTAATGCTCTCCTTGTATTTACATTTGGCCAAACTTTTAAGCAAGTGCCATGAGTCTTTGAGGACATGAACCTCACCCTCAAAAAATGTATTTAAGTGGCAGTCTATCAGCTTTGCTAGGGGTTCTGTTTTTGAACTTCTTGCCACCACAAAAGGTCTCATTGGGGGATCAACAACTGATTTATGAACCTTTGGTTTGCCAAATAATGCCAGAATTAGTGCTTTTTCACTTTCAGAAATTTCATCTTTTCAGGACTGAATTGATATTCCCAAAAAAAAAAAGCTCCTGTAGGGTTAAATTCAACCTGTAATTAGAAATATTGACCTTGTTTAAATGACACTGGTAGGAAATAATGACTGTTGTGTAAAATATTCTAACATTTTACTGGTATAAATATGCTGATCCATGATAACCACCCCACCCCCTTTGTCCGGCTTCATGATTCTTTTTGCTTTTTCATTTGTAAGTTCTAACAAAATTCTTCACTCGTTACCACTCAGATTGGATCCATTTCCTGGCAAAGTCCTTCTGTGACTTGCTCTGATGTAATTCTCACAGAGCTTCTCAAATAATGCCTTCAGGGGTAACAATGGGGGTTGTAAGTACTGCATCTGTGCAGTGATGGTGCTGGTTCCTTGGAACCCTATATTATTTTCCAACAAAAGTTTCAAGTTCACATTCCTAGCAAACATTTTTAAGATCCAATATGTTAACAAGGCTAGGTTTATTGTAAGGTATAAAACTAAATCCCTAGCCAGTAAGGTTCCACGCTGTTCAATAATAGAAATGTGACTATAATTATATATCTTAAGCCTATTGGCTTCAAACAAAATGTCACTATCCACAGGATCTCTTACCATTGGTAGAAAGAAAAGAGTCCCTCCTCCTCTTCCCTCTCCAGTCTCCCCTCTGGTGGGAATGGGGATTCTGCTGATAGTTCTCTGAAATCAATTGCCGCTGCTGCATTCTTGAAGTATTCTCCTTCAACCTCGATCTCCTCGGAAGTGGCGATTGATCCTGCTGAAAGTCTTGAGTTTGCTGTTCTTGGAACACATCCTGTTCAAGTACTCCTTCTGAAATCTCCAGTCCCCCGATGTCATCCTTTTCCACAAATTAAACTCTATTGTTCCAAATGCTCTTGGGCAACGGGTATGCTATCCTCTGCTGATACTCCACATGATCTCAAATTAGTTTCTTTCTTTTCTATACTTTTCCTTCACGTTTAATCACATGTTGTTCAACCCTTTGGAAAACTCCTTTGTACCAGGCTTTATGTGCAGTGAATAACATCTTCAGTGATGTCACACTGGAGTAGAATAATCTCTTCCTTAAGACTCATGACAGTCCTTTGGTTGTCTCTCATAAGGAACTTCATGCATGCCAGTCCCATATGGTCAAAAAGCTCCAAAAGGTCACGGTGCAGTAAAGAGACATTCTTAATATTATTGGGATATTTGAAAATTCTAAGACCTTTTGGTACTCATTGCACATTTATACAGTCTTCAAAAAGTATTACCCAATCGCAAGCCATGATATTTTTAAACAACTTCTCAAGCTTAAATAATTTTTATTTTAATGTATGTGTTTGTTCTTCACCTCTTACCTGGTTCCATTCCATGCTGGCATTTCCCAAAGAAAAATATCTATTTAACCAAAGCAAAAAATCCCCATTACTCATGGGATAAGTATCCAGTCCTTCCAATCACAGATTGACCTCTACGCCTTACTGTCCAGTCATTAGTTCTTTCTGAAACCACCTACAAGTAGCTGGGGTGGTATAAGGCTCAGCTCCATTCATTGAAAAATTGGTGTTGAGGTTCATTGCTGAGTTAGTTACCTCATCCACTCTGCTAGGCACATTTGCCTCAAGGCAAACCACTTTATCCATTTTTGCATTCACCTGAGATAGTAAAACTATAAGCTGTGTCAAACTAACACTGTCTTCATTAGAAGACACTTGCAAGTCACCAGTTCATTCCATTCCAATACAAAGATAAAACTGACCGACACTCATTGAAATAAATTATATCCCAATTAATCACCAGGTCCTCCACAAGGAACTCTGGCCAGTAGTCTAAAAACCACAGAACCAAAAATCGAAAACACAAACTAAAAAAATGAACGTAACTGAAAGAGACACTGCAATGTAATTGTGATAAGCACTTTTGTTCCTTTATTCCAAATCATGGAATTTCATCACATAACTTTCTTATACATCATTTCCTTTAAAAAGGTTTGAAAAACCTAAAAAAACATTTAATTAATTAAGCTGTCTTTTTTGTTAAAGCAACAGCTGAACACCCTTAACCAATACAACTAAAGTGATAGTATAATAATGAACTAGTAAAACCATTTGTAACATGTTCTAGTCATTCTAAAACCAAACTCAGTTTTATTATTGCTACAAAATAAAAATATTATTATTTAATAAATACATAGCATATAATATCTAGACCGGTAAACTGCAAGCTAATCACAAACAATAGATTCCTAAAATGCATGTAAATACTTATTAAAAATAGTAAAACATTTGTCATATTATCGAATAATTTGTGCTTTTAGTGCTACTACACTGCTGATTGGTATTCTGTCATTTATCCCAGGAGGTTATGTAGCATTCAGCAGTATCTGCTAGTGAGTCTCTCTATATTTAAGGAAGTCGACCAATTACCCCCATGTCATTCACCACCACCTTCAAGAACACAAAATACAAAAGTACAGCATATACTGTTTTTAGTTGTAGCTCCCCCCCACAAAAAAAAAAAAAACAAAAACAAAACAAAAACAAACAAGAACTAGCCAGTTCTTCTATAACCTGTTTTGAGAATACAAGAACATGGTTATGTAATATAAAATTATTTTTCCCAATTTAATTTCAAACTAGGTAAGCCAACTGAAAACAAAATGCCGCTTTCCATTTGTTCAGAGTTGCACAGTCTACAAAATAGAATATAAGGAATCAAACCCCGTCCTACAGAAAACAGCTTTAAGTGGATCAGCCCCTTATCCTCTGTTACCTGCTTGACTCATAGCTTTTCATTTAGTGATGCCATGTTTTAACAACCAAGAATCAGAAACAAAGTTTTATATAATGAAGGAGGCATTGCAGATATTAACACTGTTCAGTTAATACTTTGCTGGAATAAGTTTATTTGTATTAATTGCCATTTCCTGAAGAATATTATGCAAACAAAGTGACTGCCTTTATTTTGTTGTTTTTTTTTAAGTGGTTAGAGACAGGGGCCTCTTTTTAGATGAGACCTTTTACAGTACTATCTCAGAAGAAAAGGGAGACTGACGGAAACTATAACCAGGTTTGCCAAAAGAAGCTTATCACATGTTCAGGTACTGAATATCCTGCACTAAATCTTGAGAGCATTTAAGAGTTCAGTCTTTGTTTACATTAATAAATATAACAGCAACAATTTCATATAAAATCACAGTCTTTGTTTACATTAATAAATATAACAGCAACATTTTCATCCAAAATCACAGTCTTTGTTTACATTAATAAATATAACAGCAACATTTTCATACAAAATCACAGTCTTTGTTTACATTAATAAATATAACAGCAACATTTTCATACAAAATCACAGTCTTTGTTTACATTAATAAATATAACTGCAACAATTTCATATAAAATCACAGTCTTTGTTTACATTAATAAATATAACAGCTACAATTTCATATAAAATCACAGTCTTTGTTTACATTAATAAATATAACAGCTACAATTTCATACAAAATCACAGTCTTTGTTTACATTAATAAATATAACAGCAACATTTTCATACAAAATCACAGTCTTTGTTTACATTAATAAATATAACTGCAACAATTTCATATAAAATCACAGTCTTTGTTTACATTAATAAATATAACAGCTACAATTTCATATAAAATCACAGTCTTTGTTTACATTAATAAATATAACAGCTACAATTTCATATAAAATCACAGTCTTTGTTTACATTAATAAATATAATACAGCAACATTTTCATACAAAATCAGAAGCAGCAGGGACATGAGCATAAGGTTTAACAAAGGGAAACAAGTTAGCCAATGCAGAATAAGGAAAAAAGGTTTGTTAGAAAATACCGCACAATTCTGTCTGTTTCACCATTTGGGAAGCTCAGCCCTATATCTTCAGACTTTGAAGGTATGTTCAGGATGTTGTGTCAGCTGTCAGATGATGCAGTGCTTATCAACTAACCCTCAATACAAAGAATCATGACTTGCGACATGCTGTAAACTAGTGTACAGTGTTTTGTTGTACCATGTGTATTATTAAATGGACTCATTTATTCACCCTCAAATGTGAACTGAGAGCCCTTGACATAGGATGCTTGCTGCTTCACCTTTAAAAGTTCCCGTGACTCTGTTTTTATTGTTAGATTGTGCTGAATGAAAGGGAAGAAGTCTGACTGCCAAACATGCCCAATACACATCACTTCCTAACCAAGCTTTCATGTTGTGTCGGTAATGATTTCCTCAGAAACAAGATAAAATACCTACTTTCCAGTAGTGTCTTATAATTACTATAATATTATAATATTTGATGTTTATTGTATTGTTTGTACTTTACTTTATACTGAATCATGTCTTTGGAGCTTTCCTCCCCGGGCCTCTACTGAAAATGGACATATATCCAGTTAGACTAGCCCGATCAACAAATATAAAATAAAATAAATAAATAATCTAAAGTATCACCCATTTCCATGCTAGTGTTTTTCTTTGGTTTAGTCTGTTATTAAACTACCTATATTGATATAAGAATACTACCCTGAGAGGGAGATGTTGAGATAACAGAGCATAATAATATTTCAGTTTGGTGCAACTTGTTCTGTGTATTCCTAAAACTTAAAAAAAAAAAAAAAAAAGACACTTAAGCAAGGGCCTATTTCAATACTTGCCTCAAACTAGACTTCAATAATTTACTTTATTATTTTAGTGTGTACCATGACAAATATGTTATGCTGTTTATCTATGGCACAGCCAATCTCACACCCTTTTCTAGTCGACTGTCCACGTTATACAATCAAACAAATGTATTAATTCTGTTTATCATGATTTTTGTGCTATGAATCCATTTTGCCTTAGTTCTTCTATCACAGAACTTTCAAACTTTTATAAAATGCTTTTGGGTGAGCATTAGACTGGCAGGTTCTACTTCTCTGTAAATTACCACTTAGGCCCAGTATGTGGTTATAATAATTTGACCACCATATTACTTCTTACTTATATAAGAATGCAGAAGGAAGTGTATGGCAGTTAGCAGACAGCTAAGGCTATGAGCTTTTAACAAGTTATTGCTTGTGCTACACGGTTTGATTCCTACACCCTTTACTTACATACATTATGAGCTTCAACAAACAACTTAACCAGCCAGTGTTTCGCTACAATTGAAATTTGGGGGTCGGCTGTTCAATAGTCCTCCAAAGAGGATGTCATGAACCTAGTATTATGAGGCCGTGTGGTTTCTGTATGTTAGTACATTAAATTATTAGTAACTTTACATTTTTAACCTTTCTCTAATAAACCTCCCTCAGTTTATCTATATTTACCTCTTTGTACATATATCTTTTAATGTACATGCATTCTTTTTTTAACATACAATTACTTTATTATGACATGAACATAATAATTTTAAATCTGTTGGAAGGTTCACAGACTTTCTTGTAACTAAATTTCTTTTACTAAAAATTGGTATGAAATGCACATCCCATAATCAGGGATTACAGTAAATGGGTGTAAATGTATATCAACTCTTGATATTTCTTGCTGCCTTTTTATGTGCCCAGGCCTTTGGTTTTCTAAATCTTGCTAACACATTTTTTACTTGGTATAGGTCCTTGTACGTTTCTTCCAGACATGTTTTTTACTTGGTATAGTTCCCTCTATGCTCATTCCTAACACGTGTTTTTTTACTTGTTTAGGTCCCTGCACTTCCCCTTCATTTTCTTATTTTCCTAGTGCTATAGGCACTTCATTCAACAACAGATATCTTCTGTTAGAATCATAGCAGTTTTTCCTTTGTTTGGATATACAGTTTTGACTCATGTATGTTCACTTTTGTTTATGTGATGGCAAATTTCTTGTATGCTTGTGTTCCTCCACTCATCCTTTATGCAAGTTTGACAATAGCCTTTTCAAAGAAAATGCATTTCAAAGTCTGTTCCATTTGAAGTCCATAAGTCTTTTGTCTGATTGGATCAGAGTGGCGCTAGTGAGCTGTACAGAGATTGTATACAAAAAAGTCAGTATAAATGGTTTTAAAAATATCAATTTTAACTGACACTGTAGTTAAATACAAAAACAAAGAAAGTATTCTTGCTGATGGAGACATCTGTCCTGTTCTATTCACCTTGTTCAATAAGTTGTGTAGCTCGGGGATAGCAGACGAAATATACAGCCTCAAGAAACCCTGTTCTTTCGGACCCATTATACATTCAGAAGGCCAACTGCACAAAAATCTGCCTCAAGGGACCACAATCTATTTACAAGATTAACAGAACATGTTGGGGGGATTGGTATGTAACCTAAGAAATACCACTTCTATGGGACTGGCTTCCCCTCCACGTAATGCAGAACACTCCCTTTACTCTGATTTAATGTAACTTAATGAACTGAAGTGTAAGTGAAAAATTCACCCAAGTTTAGTATCAGCAACCCTCAAAGATAGGGAAAACATACAAGTATCCAACATATACTTATGTGGCCCATCTTTGGAGATTTATATTACAAAATATAAGGATTAATAATTACTGTGTGAATGCAGGGCCAGGCTTCTTAAGATCCTTACAGATCAGTGGCCTAGCAAGTACCTATTAACTCATGAAAGAAAGAATTTGTTGAGTTAGATTTGTGTCAACATGGTTTCATTACAAATTGTTCAACTTTAAATAACATGCTTACCTATCAACCTATTAGTGCAAGAAATCTGGACAAAGCCTGGTAAAATAGGGGCACAGATATCCCAAAATAAGGACAGATTTTAAATATTGCACTTATAAACTTAGAAGGTTGCTAGAGTAAGGTTTGTTATAAAATACATTTTCTGAATGATTTGAAGTCTGAAACTCAAAACGTGTGTCATTATTTAGTGACTTCAATCCTCAGATCATCCCAGTGGTTTGCCTGAAAAAACACAAATTTTATGAGGACTAAACGAAAAATGTGTGGCAAAATCTGGACATTCTGTGAAAATCTGGACAGTTGAGAGGTATGAACATGGTGAATTTTTATGAGTAAGCATGGGTAGATTCAGCTTTGAGTTTTTCCAACCAATTGGTTAATGATCGTTACAGAACTATAGGTCATATAAAAACCAAAGTCTAGGAAATCAAAAATGAAGTCATTATTTGTTAGTTACATTAGACCCAAGCTTGAGTATGGAATAGCAATATGAAAACCTTACAATAAAACAAGCATGAGTAAACTGGAAAGAGTATATCAGAAATATACCAAGGGCATGGATGTGAGAATGTAAGTTATTATGAAAAGCTAAAATGTCTGAACTAGTACAGTGTATCTTGCAGATATCTAAGAGGAGATCTTATTCAGGTATATAGGGCAGTTAGAGAAAACCTCAAACATTTCCAGAGGTAGTTATCAAAAAGTACTAGAGCATCATCAGGCAACCTATGTAGACGATCCTATAGGAATGAGAAGTGTACTAATTGGTTCTCTGACAAAGCAGCCGATGCATGGAACAGACTACCAAATTATATTAAAGCAAGTACTAGTTTAGATATTTTTAAGAACAGCCTGGACACTTATTATTGGAACAAGTGTTTTGGAATACTGGTAAGCTAGAAGGGCATTAATGCCCATGCTTGAAATATTTGTATGCATCTATGTAGTAACCATGGCTGTTGATTTTTTGTTTAAGATGTAGGACTATATTTCTACACCTAGCAAAGACACTGATAGCCTACCACAAAAAATAAATAAATAAAAATGTTATTCAATTAAGTCATGTAGCCCAGGGATACTACTGGAAATGTAAAGCCTCAACAGACCCTGTTCTTTCATACCTATTACACATTCAGATGGCCAATGGTATCACAAAAATCTGCTCAGGGGACCATAATCTATTTTACAAGATTATTAGAATATGCTAGAGGGACTGGCATGTATCCTAAGGAATACAATTTCTACGGAAGTGGCTTCCCTTCCACATTAAAAAGATGTGTTCTGCTTTCTCTAATGTAACTTAATGAATGGAAGGGTAAGTGAAAATTCACCCCAGTTTAGTACCAGTGACCCCATCTTTAGAAATGTACTGTATACTGCAAAATATAAGGACTAATAATTACAATGGAAATGGAGGGGACTGGCTTCCCTTCCACATACAGCAGAACAAATATTTTACTCTTTTTTTAACATGAAAAATAAAAACAAAGCCGGTGGACTACTACAAGCAGAGTCAACAATTTTTTTGAAGCGCGTCTGTTGCACTGAACAGGCTTCTTCAGCTAAAATGAAAAACAAGGTTCAGTCTTTTATAAAATCTAAAACAATCATGTGATCAACCATTCTGATAAAAGAAACACTAATTACTATTTACTTAGCAAGTAGTTATTCATTCCACAATTAATAAAAGTAAATTCAAGGTTAATATCACAAACTATTACCCAAAAGTAAAGTTCAGGAATCTTGTCCTAAAAAGTGTTACTAAATATTCTAAATATAAACACACTAACATATATACACTACATTCTTTAATATTTTTATCTGTTCATACTACCTGCATAAACTTTTTAATTTTAATAAGTGATGGCACACGTCATTGATGCCAGGATAATTATGGGCAGTCAATAACAGTCGCCAGTATAATTCTAGTTCGCGTGTTATATTTAGAATATTTAGTAACACTTTAGGACAAGATTCCTGAACTTTACTTTTGGGTAATAGTTTGTGATGTTAACCTTGAATTTACTTTTATTAATTGTGGAATGAATACCTGGTTACTTAGGAAATAGTAATTAGTGTTTTTTTATCAGAATGATTGGTTAATGTGACGGTTTTAGATTTTATAAAAGACTGAACCTTGGTTTTCATTTTATCTGAAGAAGTCTGTGCAGTGCAGCAGACGAAAAGTGCTTCAATAAATTTGTTGTCTGCTCGTAGTAGTCCATTGGCTTTGTTTTGTATTCTTTAGTCAGTTAGTTCTTTAACTTAAAGAATGGAAGGGTAAGTGAAAATTCACCCCAGTTTAGTACCAGCAACCCTGTCTCTGGAGATTTATATTGCAAAATATAAAGACTATGGGAATACAGGGCTTCCTAAGATCCTTACGGATCAGTAGCCTGGTAAGTACCTATTAACCCATGAAAGAATTTGCAACACTGATTCACAAGAAAGGCAAAAAGTGAGTGACATCAGATATTATAACCAGTGAGTTTCATGCCAATTATAGGAAAGTGCTTTGAATGGTACCTTTTAGAGATCTTGGATAAGGAGACCTATGTTATAGAGGAGTTAGATTTGCATCAACATGGTTTCTTTACAAGTTGCTCAACTTTGACTAATATGGTGAAATTTGGAGTAAGTGACCTTGGCTGTTCATAGGATGATACTAGGCTATTGGCCCAGAGGCCCTTAAAGCCTAGCCAAGAATTTCACCCATGTTCCCTCAAAGTCAGCACCGGTTTTCCCTGTCCAGCAGAGACAGGTGGGAGCCCAGGGTTATATTTTCTGTTTCCCATCCAGTCATCCAGGTTCCTCTTAAAGAGGGCTTCAGAGGTACTCTGCTTGACATGGAGAGGGAGTCTATTCCACAGACAAGGGAGTCTTTGGGACACAAATATATCATGCCAGCAAGTTCTATTAATGTCACAGACCAGGTTAAGGCCTTGCTTGCAGGTTGCTCAAGTGGAATTTGTCATACGGATATGCAGCAACTCCATCAAGACTGGGTCTGAGATGGCCTTGTATGCCAGACACAGGTAACCTCTGAGCAATCTGTATGAGATTGAGTAGAGGGGCAGGGCTTTTAACCCATCTGTATAGGATAGGTTAGAGACTGTATTTTCCTGGTCAGGAACCGCTGTAGTATCTCCAACTGCTGCATATGCGTGGCAAAGTACATGCTGAAGGGGACATTGTACTCAATAATGGGTCTGATATGGGAGGTATACAGGGATGTTATGACCTCCTTGTTCCAGGATGAAATACCTTTATTTATGAGGTGAGCCTGTAGAAAGCCTTCTGTACAATGGAGGCAACGTGGTGGTCAAAAGTCAAATTGCTATCAACCTGGGTGCCCAAGTCCCTCACGACTGATTGCATGCTTGGTACATTGTTATTAATGTGAATAGCATTTTCCCCAGGGAGGATAATGATGTATTTCTTGCCATTCAGTTTGAGGCCATGCTTCTGCCACCAGTCATTAGCTTGGGTAAGGCCCTCTTAGAGGATGCTCGCATCACTAGGGGAATTGAAAACCGCACCCAGCTTGCAGTCATCTGCAAACTTGGCCAGCCACAGACCACTGGTTTTAGCTTGCACCTCAGAAAAGTATATCCCAAACAGCAGAGGCCCCAAGACCGATCCTTGAGGTACACCAGTCTTTACAGGTCTACTACTAGAGGTGGGTTCCCCTACTATGACTGAATGAGTTCCATCAGTACGCCAGTTAGCTACCCATCTGGTAACATACAGGTTGATGCCTATCTGGGAGAGTTTATCTATTATGCCTGAGTGGGGAATAATGTCAAAGGCTTTGGCTAGGTCAAGGTAGGCGGTGTACACAGTCTTCCCCTCATCCATGGCTTTGGTGACTGTTTCAAAGAAGTCAACCAAGTTTAAAAAGGCATGATCTCTCTTTGACAAAACCATACTGTGTGGGGTCAAGCATTTGGAGGTTGCCAATGTCCTTGTTTATAAGGTCCATGATAATGCATTCCATGGCTTTGCAGATCAGGCTAGTTAGGCTGATGGGCCTATAATTGCCTCGGTCAGTGGATGCTCC
Organism: Protopterus annectens; assembly: GCF_019279795.1. Lineage (NCBI taxonomy): Eukaryota > Metazoa > Chordata > Ceratodontiformes > Protopteridae > Protopterus > Protopterus annectens. Next base: position 1,021,585,371 of record NC_056726.1, on the reverse strand, counting down.
ACCTTTGTGTAGAGGGATGACCGTGGCTGTCCTCTGGTCAGCTGGGATGAAGCCGGTGCTTAGACTTTGGTTGAATAGGGTGTCTAATGGACCTGAGAGCTTATGCCTGAGTTCATGTAGGATACAGCCAGGGATGTTTTAGGGTCCCATGGAGACTGTATTTTTTGCCTTTGAGAGGGCATTAAGGACCTGCTGCTCCGTGTTGATGAGGAGATGGGGCAGGTGCTGGGGATGTCCAGGTTTACTGATGGGGGGGCAGGGGGTGACGTTTTCACTGAACCTGTCTGCCAGCAGGTTGGCAATATCTAGGGCATTTGTGTATGTGGTGTTAATGACTACCAGTTCAGAGCAGATTTGGGTGTTGCCTTTGAGATTGTGGAAATATATGAAGAAGGCCTTGTGATTGTCCTTGGTGGATGTGGCCAATTTGGACTCAAAGTTAGCCTTAGAGGATTTCACCAGTGGCCTTATTTGCTTGTTGAGACAACGGAGAGATTGTTTACAACGTGGCACCTGCTCTTTCTTGGCCCTGGACAGCAATTTTCTCATTCTATTAGAGTTTGTTTATTGCTCCTGTCCACCAGACAGGTTTACTCTTCCTTGAGGAAGATGATTTGGTCCGGTCAGGTATTATTGATTCCATACAGCTATGTAGGGACTCATAGTTTTTTGGTGTAGACTTTGACATTAGTGCTAGTTCCAACTGAAGGGATGGTGGCTGTGAAGCTGCTTATACCTGTTCTGAGGAGACTGCAGTCAGCTTTGGATAAGTTTTTTCGTTTGACCCTGACAAAGAGGGGGGTGGGTCAGGGAGATGGCGACTTCAAAAGCAATCGCTTTATGGTTGGATCTTACCAAGGAGGATGACACTGTAGGAGTGCTTCAGTGGCTACTCATGTTGGTTAGGACCAGATCCAGGACAATTTTACCTCTCACAGGGGTGTCGACCAGCTGTTCCAATGCATTGGCACTGACAAAGTCGATGAATCTCTGGGCATTCATATTTAGGATAGAATAGTTCTTCCACTCTATGGTTGGGTAGTTAAAGTCACCCAGGTTCAGGGTAGAGGGCTGAATTTTGATGGATTTAAGTAAGTACGGATAGGTGGAGTGCATGCCCTGAGTCATGGTTGGGGGTCTGTAGCTAGCTATTGTAAAATCTGAAAGTTAAAAGCATGTGTATTGGAGGTAATGTGTACGTGATTAATTGCACAGAATAGAAAAGTGCTGCATCTATTCAAGCAAGGTGTCTGAACAAACAAGTCCATATATGGGCATATTTCTGATTTTCCTTTTTCCTTCTAGCAACAAGTAGTCAGGTGTGTCTTAATGTTTACGAAGAATTGTTTGATTGGTGTATGCAAATATTCTCTTGTTTATTCGTGCACTTATACAACTTTTTATCAGTATTATCTAAAGGTATATAAGCTCACAGTTCTTTGTTCTGGGAGATTCCCTAAAATATTTCAGGGTCTCCCACACGTGTGTAATAAAGCACTCACAAAAGAGAGAAGTTGTTATTGTGTGTTCTTCATTTAATGCCATAGATATTATTGACAAGTCAAGTAATATTTGTAGTTATAAATTTCACAATAGTTTGGCACCATGACTCGGATCAGAATTTGTGGATAGACACTGACACACAGTTGACACTTCATTAATGGGCCCTCAGACGGTTTTCCGTCTCTCAAGACCTCAGACATTTGTAAGAGCCAGAGTTATACTGAATTTTTTTCTCCTAATTCACTTTCTCGCTTGTGAAACTTTCAGCAGGTAAGTGGCATGCTTTTTATAAGGTGTGAGTGGAGACTAAACAAATAACTTCTGGGGACACAAGTATGAGTGGGAGTTACTGTAGAAAAAGGTACGAATAACTTCTGGAGACATAAGTATAAGTGTGGTTACCAACAGCAGTTTGGTGCTTACAAAGGTACCTCAGAGAAAAAAAAAAAAGAAAAAGAAGATGGTATGAGTGTTGGTTGCCGACTGTAGCGCAGCGTTATAATACATAACTAGATCATAGTCCTTGCAACTATGGGTGCGAGTGTGGGAAAAGAGGTACAGCCAGAATGAGGTACTCCGGCCGGCTATACGTTTCATAAACTCTGGAGAAACTTTTTGAGTATTTGAATCATTGGGTTACCCTCACTAAGAATGATGGAAAACTTTGCTTCCCAGTTCAGGGTAGTTTTGATGCCGAAATATTGGCTAATTTACAGAAACATCTAAAAGAAAAAAGTAAAAATTTACTGCCCACATGTTGGGCAGGTTTTAATGATTGGCTCAATGAATCAAAAGACAGGGAAAAGGATTCAATAGTCAGAAGTTTGAAATTCAATTAAAGTAAGTTAAAAGGGCAGCTAAAGGCTCTACATCAGACAGTATACAGGATGGAGGTCATGGAAGCAAAACCATTAGAAACTTCATCATACAAAGGTCAGTACCCTGTAGTAGGTTTAAGTAAGTTGACCGTACAGTCACCAGATTCTTCTGAGGAAGAGTATGTCTTCACCCCACCCTGGCCCATGGCACCACCTGCATATGACACAGCTGGTCGCGTGCAGGCGCACGAACCACCAGCTATACAACAGGTGCAGCAACCTACCATGTCTACAACTCCTCAACAGCCTTCTGGCAAAACAGCTCAACAGCTGTTGCTGCCCCTGCAGAGCACTGACTCATTTTGTTGGAGATGCTCAGGTACTTCAACCTCTCATGGTGCAACTGACGTAAGTGCCAGCCAACATCCACCTAATGAGGATTATTCTGACCCCACAAAGCACACTAGATCCAAGGATCATGATTTCATGTTTTTTAAGTTTAAGCATGCAAAGAAAAAGGGCACAAAACCTAAAGAGAGACCATTCGGACATTACCAGTTCTTATTGGCACTGGGAGTAAATATCTGAAATCAGAAGACATTTCTCCCGATTCGGAGCAGAGCTCCTCCTCCTCATCTATGTCAGAGGAGGATGGCGAAAAAGGGTATTTCCCTTTGCAAGAAGTTCCTAATCTGGCACACAGTAGAGATGACACCGTCCCCTCTATCATGGTAGTCACTGGGCCATGGTCAACGGTAGACTTCCAAGTGATCGTACAGTCACTGCCATCCATTCGAGCCAATCCATCTAAATTTTAGAGAATTCTGTCAGGACATGTCAGCCTTCAAAATCCTACTATTGAGGAATTGAGAGCTGTATTACAGTATGCCATCCCAAATGACTTTTTAAAGAGGATCAGGGATAATGCTAATGTTCCAACGCCCACCCCATAACATGGGACCACTGGTAATGATGGGTTTGAGGCGGTCAGAAAATCGCATTTTAGATGCGATCACAGTTATTTGTCCCCCCTTCCTAACTGGTCCAAGATTAAAGCAATTCAACAGTGGGAGGAGGAACCAGTGGACTCCTATGTCATGTTTAACTGTTGCATTTGAAGCTTATTCTGGCTACCCTGAGCACACTGAAGGCCCTGCTGCCAGTGGCCTTTCTGCAACATTTGTCAACTGGCTTTTACTTCTGATCAGAGACAAACTCAAAAAGGTGTGTTTAAACTAGCCCAGTTTGGGTTTGCATGAATTGGTCACCCAGGTACAATATTTGTCTGATCTCATGGTTAAAGAGAAAAAAGGATATACAAAATCAGCTTATTCAAGCTCAGTTATGCATGTTTTCCTCGTTTGGGCAGAGGGGATGTGGTGGCCAAAAATCGGTCTGGATGCAGAAGAGCAAATGGCCAAGGACCCCATACTCAAGATCCCTCCCAACATCCCAATAAATGTCTTAGCCCTCGACAGCCAAATTATAGACAAATGGGGACAGCTGCAGTAATGATGATGTTTGTTTCAATTGCAGCCAATCGGGCCACTGGAGAGACAATTGTCCTTATTTGGCCCAACAGCCGCTGCCTCCTCAAGATTTTTCTACAAGCAACCCCTTCAGGCAAGGGGAACAGCACCAGGCCCATCAGACCCAGCAATGGGACTCTGCTTGGTGTCCTCCTACCTGGCAAGATTCTTCCCAGTCCTCCTAGCGTTTCCTTGAACAGATACAGCAACTCTGTCCTCTCATACCAGTTGACCAACAAGGACCTTTTGTTAGTTTAACAGTCAAGAATAACCCCATTCCCTTCTTAGTGGATACTGGAGCCACAAAGCCTATGCTTACCTTAAACACCGCCAAGCATCTTCCTCTGTCTGGAAGTACCACACAAGGTGTGGTAATCTCCGGAATCCCTATTAACTACCCTGAGAGGGTAAAAGTCCCAGTAAAATTAGGCCCTTTAACTGAACATCCTTTTCTAGTTGGTGTATCAGCACCACTACATTTATTGGGCCGTGACTTGCTGTGCAAACTGGGATGCACAATGTTTTGTACGCCTGAAGGAATTTTCTTGGAAAGCCCATCTGAAGAACATGACCACACCATGGTAGGATTCTACACTTCCCTTGATTCCGACCATTTACAAGCATTAACTACGTCACAAATAGGCTTGACCTCCCCTCACTCTGTATTAGACGCACTCCACGCCTCACTCTGGACCACCCATGACAACGAGGCAAGTTTCCTTCATTCAGCGTATCCTGTTAAAATTTCTTTGCAGCCTGGTGCCACACTACTAAGAGTAACAAAGTACTCAATTTCTCCTCAACCTGAAGTGGTGATTGCCCCTGTTATCAAATCATTGTTGCAACAGGGCATTATAGTACCCACTATTAGTCCCTGTAACACCCCTATACTGCCTGTTAAACCTTGGAGGGAAACAGTTTTACCAGCTTTCCCTATTGCCCTAATCCTCCAACTATTTAAGTTGTATTCCTCCCACCGCAACCACCTTTTCAGCGACTGACATTTCCTCCATTTTCTTCTCTATTCCGATTCACTCGGATAGTCAATATCTTTTTGCATTCACATAACGAGGACAGCAGTACACTTGAACTAGACTTCCCCAAGGCTTTGTGGAATCAGCTACCCTTTTCTCCAGAGAAATGAAGCAAAAATTGGATGCATTAATGCTTCCCCTGGAAACCGAGTGGTACAGTGGTTAAGGTGTATGCCTTTCAATCAAAAGGTGCAGTCAGGGGAATTAGCTCAAATGGTAGAGCGCTTAGCATGCAAGAGGTAGCGGGATAGATGCCCGCATTCTCCATGCTTTTCCCTGAGTAGCATCCTGCCTTCACCCAGAATGATACCACAATATAAGGACAAAATGATTGACTTCAACAATTGGCTAAGCTTCTGGCGTCATTCAAGGGGGATCCAGTATCTGTTTGCCTGGGACGACATGTTCGACAGACCACAATGCTTTGCCAGAGATGGTCTGCACCTGTCGCCCCCGGGATTCATTTTACTGGCTAAGGCTCTTGCCACCCCTATAGTGCCTTTTTTAGGCAAAGTTCAAAAGACAAAACCATCACGGTAACCGGTACAAGCATGCAAAATCTGAAGGTAATGCTACTCAATGCTAGAAGTATAAACCTCAAAATGCACTCTCAAGGCACTCCTAAAAATGGAGAACACCGATATTTGTGCAGTAACTGAGACCTGGTTCAAGGCTCCAGAGAGCACCCCTGCAATACCAGGCTACAACTCTTACCACACTTTTCGGCCACCAAACCAGGATCAAAACACTAAAGGTGGAGGAGTGTCCATATTCACACCACCAGGTTAGTTGCCCAACACAATGCATCTGAAATTCTCTAGGTGCAACTAACACAAGGTAAGACTGCAATCCAAATTGTAGCTTGCTACAGATCCCCCACCATGCCCCAAGATTATCACTACACCTTTCTAAACATACTGGAAAATATTAATATACAGCCAAACATCCTAATACTGGGTGATTTCAACTACCCTGCCATTAACTGGGAAAACTACTCATTCAACATGCCACCATCAAGGATCTCCACTTTCAGTTTAGGAAACACAATCCTTTGGCTAACAATATATCCAAAACATCCATGGACAATATTATTAAATTATCCAATAACCATGAATTAGTCATAATCGGGGCCGATAAGGGTGGAGCTGTAGTTATACAAGATTGGCACTAGTACGACAAAGAAGCTAATAGACAGTTCTACGCCCATCTTAGTATTGACCCCACCCCTTCTTTAAACAAAAAATTGATGAATTCCTTTCTTTAGCAGTAGAAGAGGGTATTAGTAGCACTAAAATACAACTAACAATAACCAAACTATGTCCACAATACATATATTTTCTGCCAAAAATACACAAAGATCTAAAGAATCCTCCTGGCAGACCATTGTCTCTGGTAGAAATTCACTCACTGAACCTCTGTCCCTTTTCCTAACGAAATATTTGCAACCATTCCTCAAATTTGTCAGAGCACGTATCAGAGACATCACAGAATTTCTTCAGATTATTTCTGAAGCACAATTAGAACGAGACTGGCAGTAGTGCACATTAGATGTTACACCTCTTTATACCAATATCCCACATTGGGCAGGGTTAGAAGCCTTAGAATATTGGTTAAATAAAACAGAAATGTAGAAACCCGGTTTCAATACTTTGTTACTGTGCTTGACTGAACATGTGCTCACAAAGAACATCTTTTTCTATCGGGACAATTGCTTCTTACAAATAAAAGGCACAGCTATGGGAGCATCTTTTGCACCAATATATGCAGATTTATGGCTTATATTGAAGAACAGATTATTTATGCTAACTCCCATAACATATATGGATGATTGCTGGCTGGTGTGGAGATCGTATACTGAATACCTTTTGGAATTCACCACATATTTAAATGAGAACAAATGGGGAATTGAATTCACGATCAAATATGACAAAAACAAAATTATTTTTTTTGGATGTTTTGGTTTCTAGAGCACCTGACCAAATGTTGACCACTGAAGTCTACCGGAAATCTCCCGAAAACAATTAGCTTCTCCATGCTACCAGCTTTCATCCACCCCACATTTGTAAGAATATCCCTAAATCTCAATTCATGAGAATGAAATGCATCTGTTCCAATAACAAACACCTATAAACATTTTAGGGATTTTTTAGTACTTGGACTCAGGGACAGAGGTTACAAAATGGGTCAAGTCATAAATACAAAACATGTGGTTGATAACATGGAGCGAGATAACCTTTTCTTCTCTATAAAGAAAAAGTTGACAGAGGGGGTGGGCCACCAAGACTAACCACCTATGGATGTAACACCATGGCATTAATGAATATTGTTCAACAACATTGGAATATTCTGACAAGTGATACTAGACTGGGTGAATTGTTGGGTGACAGATGTCTTTTCTCATTCCGTAAAGGCAAACATCTTGCTGCATTCTTTAATCATTTCAAGCATGGATAATGTCCCAATACTAAATCAACTCAAACCACTTTGTCAGGGGAACCCTTAATTGGTTGCCATCTTTGTGGCCATTGTGTCCATTATTCTAGGCTATTGAAAACTAAAAGTTTTAGCAGTCAAAACACCCCTCAAGTTTACGACATCAGATTTTTTGTGAATTGCACTTCTGATTGGGTGATTTACCTAGCTAACTGTAACTGCTCAGCTTTCTACATAGGTCAAACTTTCAGACCTTTGAAATTCAGAATATCTGAACACCTTAGTGAGATAAAACACCACAAAGAAACCAATGCCCTTTATAAGCATACCCTGTCACACAAAAATGCTTATTTCAATTTTACTATTATTGACAAAATCATGAGACCCAGGAATAATAAATTGGGTTGGCATGATTTGTTAAACACTATGGAGAAAAAATGGATTGTTAAATTGGGAGGTCTCTTTAAACCAGGGCTTAATAAGCATCTTTAATTGATCACGTCTTTTTCTTTCTTTTTGTATTTAAAGTATTTCTTAATTTGCTGCTTTTCACACTGATGAAGGCTTTGTATTCATTTAGCCAAAACCAGATTTTTAAGAATACTTTTATTAAAGTATATTTTTGGTTCCATTGTTTGCTGGTCTTTCTACTTTTTTTGAAAACTATTTTGGTACCAACACCTTTGCCCAATGATTCCACTGCCCTGGATCAACTAATCCATAGTCCCACCAGGGGCTCCAACATCCTAGACCTGGTCATTACCAACATGGGAAATCAATGCTCCACACCTTATGGTCACCCCCTCATTGGTCAGGTCAGACCATAAGCTAATCACCCTTAACATCCACCCCCCCCCCCAGTAAGGAAACCTCCATAAAAAACTTCTCCAAAGCCAACTTCATGCTACTCAAGTCAGAAGTTACAAACTTCATGACACCCATGCAGATGGGAACTGAAAGTTTGACTGCAGAGTCCTGCATTAAGGCACTGTACAAGCACATCCACTCATGCATAAGTCATGCCATCCCAAATAGAACCAAGATGCTCTCCTCCAAAAAAAGGAAGCCAATGTGGTGGTCACATGCCATAAACAAACTTTACAACAAAAGGAAGAAACTGCTGCAGAAGAGAGGAAAGTCCCAGGATGGAAAAACATCCCTTACCAGCCTCAGTAAGAAGCAGAGATCCCTCATAAAATCCTCCAAAGCTAGTTACGAAAATAACATTGCCAAAGATTCAAAGACAGCCACAAGGCATTCTATAACTATGTCAAGAATCTAAATGGCAATGCTCAGATCTGATCTGAGCTACAACAGAATGGCATTAATATATGGATCCCAAGGATATTGCCAATATCCTGGCAGATCGATTCAGTGCCAACTTCACCCCCTCTCACCCCCTAAATGGCCCATCTCAGTACCGGAAGATTGCCAAAGTCCGGTAATAATGGCCACACAGGTAAAAAACGCACTCTCCAAAGCTAAGAATACAGCATCCATGGGTCCAGATGACATCCCAGTCTGTGTACTACATGAAGTACAAAATGAACTGGCACCTCACCCAAGTCTCATGTTTAATCATACCCTCACCTCAGGCTTTGTGCTCACTGAGTGGCACACAGCAAGAGTTATCCCATTACACAAGGGGGATCCACCTTGGATCCCGGGAACTACCGCCCCATCAGTCTGACGAGCCTGATCTGCAAGGCCATGGAATGGATTATCATGGAACTTACAAAGACATTGGCAACTTTAAAACACTGGACCCCACCCAGTTTAGGATTGTGAAAGGAAGATCTTGTCTCCTGAACCTGATTGACTTCTTAGAATCAGTCTCCAGAGCAGTGGATGAAGGTAAGGCAGTCCACACAGCCTATCTGGACCTCGCCAAGGCCTTTGACACCATTCCCCACTCTGGAATCATATATAAACTTACTAAGCTGGGCATTAATCCCTACGTCACTCGATGGGTTGCCAACTGGCTTACTGACAGAACCCACACTGTAAACGTAGCCGACTCCAAATCCAGCTCCAGACAAGTGGGTTCAGTCCTGGGACCTCAGGGTTCAGTCCTGGGACCTCTCGTTTGGCATCTACTTCTCTGAAGTACAGGCCAACACTAAGGGACTCTGGCTAACAAAGTTTGCAGATGACTGCAAACTGGGAGCCATTATTGAATCCCCAAATGATGTGGATACTCTACAAAAGGGCCTTACTGAAACAGATGCTTGGTGCCAGAGTCATGGGCTCAAGCTTAATCCAAGAAATGTATAGTTATCCCCTTTGGGAAAAAACATATACCCATGAATTACCACATAGGTAGCAGTACACTAAACACCGAAAGTGTGATAAGAGACTTTGGGACACAGATGAACAGTGGTCTCACCTGTAATAACCACATTGCCACAACAGTCAGGAAATCCCTCATCACTAAGGGCTATTCATCCAGAAAAAAGGAGGTCATTGTCCCACTGTACTCATCCCTCATTAGACCCATTAGAGAATACAACGCCCCATTTGGTATGTACCTCTCAAGACATCTGCAACAACTGGAAAGGCCGCAGAAATACCTCACTAAAAGAATCACAGGCTTAAAGCAGATACCCTACACTGACCGCCTTAAACTCCAGCTATACTCTTGTTGCATATAGTCTGCTCTGGGGCGATCTCTGCCTAACATACAAGGCCATGTCAAACCCAGAGCTGTTGGACATGCTACACTTAAAGAAATCCCAATCCCTCAGAGCCACACGCTCCAGGGATCTAAACCTTGTCATCACAATAAACAAAACATGCTGGAGGGATAGGCTCCTGACCCTGACTCTCCCCAGACTCTGGAATAGACTGCCCATACATATCAAGCAGACCGCCTCTTTGGCCCTCTTCAAAAGGAACCTTGATTGGATGGGAGAAAGGAAATTCACCCCAGGGATCACATCATCGCCCTGCTAGACAGGGGTCCAGGGAAGTAAATAGCGTGGGAAGAAATAGCCAGGGAATTGTTATGGCTAGGCTTGTATAGGCCCCTAGGGCCAATAGCCTAGTACCAATCTATGAACAGACGACATCCTTAGTGCCTCCACTACCCCGCAAGCATGTCACAGAGACACTATTGTTGTACTATGCCACTTAGTCCTACCAACCTATGAACAGACGACATCCTTATTGCCTCCACTACCCCGCAAGCATGTCACAGAGACACTACTGTACTATGCCACTTAGCCCTTCAAAGATTTAAAGTGAATAAAACGAAATTACAATTTTTCAGTCGGAGGTCAAGTACATTGGTCATGTAATTTCGAAGGGTATGCATAGTGTTTTACGCTCTCTTATCACTGCTATTCCAAATGCTCCTCACTCAAATAATCAAAGCCAACTCCGAGGCTTCTTGGGCCTTCTGGTTATTATAGGTTCATGGGGTGGTACTAGGCTATCGGCCCTAAGGCCTATGCAAGCCTAGCCATAACAATTCCCTGGAAATTTCTTCCCACAATATTTACTTCTCTGGGCCCCTGTCTAGCAGGGCGACTGACATGATCCCCGGGGTGAATTTCCTATCTCCCATCCAATCAAGGTTCCTTTTGAAGAGGGCCAAGGAGGCACTCTGCTTGACATGTATGGGCAGTCTATTCCAGAGTATGGGGAGTCTCTGGGTCAGGAACCTATCCCTCCAGCATGTTTTGTTCATTGTGATAAGGTTTTGATCCCTGGAGCGTGTGGCTCTGAGCGATTGGGATTTCTTTAAGTGGAGCATGTCCAACAGCTCAGGGTTTGACATGGCCTTGTATGTTAAGCAGAGATCGCCTAAGAGTAGACGATATGCCACAGAGTATAGCTGGAGTTTTTTTTTTAGACGGTCAGCATATGACATCTGCTTTAGGCCTGTGATTCTTTTAGTGAGGTATTTCTGTAGCCTTTCCAGCTGTTGCAGATGTCTTGTGAGGTACATACCAAATGGGGCATTATACTCTATAATGGGTCTAATGAAGGATGAGTCGGCTACTTTTACAGTCTGGGTTCTGTCAGTAAGCCAGTTGGCAACCCATCGAGTGACGTAGGGATTTATGCCCAGCTTAGTAAGTTTATCTATGATTCCAGAGTGGGGGATGGTGTCAAAGGCCTTGGTGAGGTCCAGATAGGCTGTGTGGACCGCCTTACCCTCATCCACAGCTCTGGAGACCGATTTGAAGAAGTCAATCAGATTCAGGAGACAAGATCGACCCTTCACAATCCCAAACTGGGCGAGGTCCAGTGTTTGAAGGTTGCCAATGTCTTTGTTTTTAAGTTCCATGCCTTTGCAGATAAGGCTTGTCAGACTGATGGGATGGTAGTTCCTGGGATCCAAGGTGGATCCTCCCTTGCAGAGTGGGATAACTGTAGCTGTGCACCACTCAGTGGGCACCAAGCCTGAGGAGAGGCTATGATTAAACATGACACTTAGGTGGGGTGCCAGTTCATTTTGTAGTTCATGTAGTACACAGCCTGGGATGTCATCTGGTCCCATGGATGCTGTATTCTTAGCTTTGGAGAGCGCTGTTTCTACCTGTGCGGCTGTGATTATCAGAATTTGGCAATCTTTTGGTACTGAGATGGAACCTTTAGGGGGTGAAGTTGGCACTAAATCGATCTGCCAGGGTATTGGCAATATCCTTGGGATCAGTATATTTAATGCCATTCTGTTGTAGCTCAGAACAGATCTGAGCATTGCCATTTAGAATCTTGACATAACTATAGAATGGCAATTTTATTTTCGTAACTAGCTTTTGAGGATTTTATGAGGGATCTCAGCTTCTTACTGAGGCTGGTGAGGGAGTTTTTTGCATCCTGGGATTTTCCTCTTTTCTGCAACAGTTTCTTCCTTCTGTTGTATAGTTTGTTTATAGCAGGGGACCACCAGATTGGCTTCCTTTTTTGGAGAAGAGCATTTTGGTTCTATTTGGAATGGCACGATTCATGCACGAGTGGATATGCTCATACAGTGCCTTAGTGTAGGATTCTGCAGTCGAACTTCCAGATCCCATCTGCGTGGGTGTTGTGAAGTTTTGTCACTTCTGACTTCAGTAGCATGAAGTTGGCTTTGGAGAAGTTTTTTTAAGGAGGTTTTCTTACTGGGGGGTGGGGGTGGGATGTGGATGTCAAAGGTGATTTGCTTATGGTCAGACCTGACCAATGAGGGGGTGACTACTGGTGTGGAGCATCTATCTCCCATGTTGGTAATGACCAGGTCTAGGATATTGGAGCCCCTGGTGGGACAATGGATTAGTTGATCCAGGGCATTGAAATTTATGAATTCCAAAAACCATTGGGAAAAGTTGGTACCCAAGTAGGTTTCCCAATTAATGGCAGGGTAGTTGAAATCACCCAGTATTAGGGCGTTTGGTTGTATCTTAATATTTTCCAGTATGTTTAGGAAGTTGTAGTGAGAATCTTGGGGTATGGTGGGGGATCTGTAGCAAGCTACAATTTGGATTGCAGTCTTACCTAGTGTTAGTTGCACCTGGAGAATTTCAGATGCATTGTGTTGGGCAACTAGCCTGGAGGTGTGAATATCCTTGGTGAATATGGACACTCCTCCACTTTTAATGTTTCGGTCTTGGCTTTGTAGCCGAAAAGTGCAGTAAAAATTGTAGCCTGGTATTGCAGGGGTGCTCTCTGGAGCCTTGAACCAGGTCTCAGTCACTGCACAGATATTGATGTTCTCCATTTTTAGGAGTGCCTCGAGAGAGTGCATTTTGAGGTTTAGACTTCTAGCATTGAGTAGCATTACCTTCAGATTTTGCATGCTTGTATCTGTTACAGTGGTGTTTTATCCTTTGAACCTTGTCTAAAAAGGCACTATAGAGGTGGCAAGAGCTTTAGCCAGTAACCTGAATCCCAGGGGTGACAGGTGCAGACCATCTCTGGCAAAGCATCGTGGTTTGTCGATCAAGAGGGGGTATAGCTCAGTGGTAGAGCATTTGTCTTCCCAGGCAGACAAATACTGGATCACCTTTGAATGACACCAGAAGCTTAGCCAAATGTTGAAGTTAATCATTTTGTCCTTATACTGTGGTATCATTCTGGGCGAAGGCAAGATGCTATTGCCACCAGATGGTCCCTAATTTCTCAGAAATTACCCGGCCTTTACTCAGCCTATTGAAAAAGGATACCCCTGAACCTTTACCTTGGTTGGATGAACATGAGACAGTCTTCCTCCAGCTTAAGATACAATTATCCAATCCACCCACTTTAGGATTGCCAGACTATTCCAAACCATTTGTACTTTTCTGTAGTGAACGCAATAAGGTAGCATTAGGTCTTTTAGCCTAACAACACACTGGTGGATACCGCCCAATAGCCTATTTCAGTACTCTTTAAGACACTGTGGCTTCGGGCCTACCTGCTTGCTTAATAGCAGTTGCAGCAGTAGCTGTCCTGGTGGACCTTGCTGCTGTCATCACTTTAGGACACAATACCTTCCTAGCTGTTCCCCATTCTGTTCCTGCCTTGCTCTTAAAAACTAAAACAATATGTTTGTCTCCTTAACGTCTCATGAAATATGAACTAGCTTTGTTGTTACTTGTTCTCTTCCTCCTAGATTGGAGCTTCAGGATGTTCCATTGCAAAAGCCAGATCTGGTATTTTTTGTGGATAGATCATGTTTGAGCAATCAGAATGGACAGCTGTCCGCTGCCTGGGCTGTATGTCCCCCAACTTCCATTGTGTCAACTGGACTCACCATCTGCCCAAGTAGCTGAATTGGTAGCCCTTGCTACCACTTGCCAATTGACCACAGATAAAGCTGTTAACATTTTCAGATTCCCCACTATGCACATGATGTCATATATGATTTTGGTATCGTATGGAAAGAATGGGGGATTTTTGACATCCAGTGGTTCCATCATTAAAAATGCATTTTATGTTGATATGTTGTTACTTTACCTCTTACTGCCCAAAAGGGATGTGGTCATTAAAATCGCAGCTCACCAGTCTGATGACTCTTTTGAAGCTAAAGGCAATGCTATGGCAGACTGGGCTGCGAAACAAGCTGCTCTTTCCACCTCTGTTCAGGGTAATACATCTCAGCTGTGTGTTTTTCAACAAACACAATTACCCACTATTTTACAACTCAATATTTACTGAACTTGCAGAACAATGCGTCAGATTCTGAAGTGACTCAGTGGATACACGCACATTGTAAACATAGTGAACATTCTGTCTGGAGGCATCCAGATGGACATCCTGATGCCCCAAAGCTTTTCTACACCAGCTACTTCGAGCATACTACAATCTTGTCCATTTAGGTCAAACTGCCTTACTCAAATTAATTCAATGAGACTGGTATGCAGCTGGTCTCAGAATCTGTACACCATCTTGTTTCCAGTTGTTCCATTTGTTTACAGTTCAACATCTCAGAAGGCACTCGGGTCCCACCCCAGCCTTTACCTAAACCCTTACGTCCTTTTTGTGCACTACAATGGGATTTACTGAGTTGCCACCATCTACAAATTTTAAGTATGTTCTTACTGTCATTGAGGTCTTTTCTGGCTGGGTTGAGGCCTACTCATGTGCCAAAAATAATGCTAGCTCAGTTGCCAAAAAGCTGTATACTGAATTAATTCCCATTTTTTGGGTTCTGTGCCATATTTATTCTGATAGAGGTATGCACTTTACTTCACAATTGACTCAAGCAATCTGTAAAATGCTTGGTATTGCACTGAAATTTCATTGCCCATATATACCTCAAGCATCATTGGAAGGGCGAATCAGACTAGCAAAGTGAAATTATCTAAACTGACTGCTGAGACAGGCCTCACTTGAGTACAAGCTTTCCATGCGAGGACAACCTACTTATTCTAAATGGACTATCCCTTCACGAGATAATTATGGGTGGACCCATCCATATGCCGCTTACTCCTCCACCCCCCTTTTCTGATCATCAATTGCACGATACTGCTTTGTTGTTCTACTGCAAATCTCTTGTTTCTGTTTTACAGCAGCATCATCATCAGGTTATCCAAGCATAAACTGCACCTGATCCTGGTTTGACAATTCAACTTCAACCTGGTGACTGGGTCTATGTTAAATCCTTCAGCAGAAAGACAGCATTGCAACCTCTCTGGAAGGGACCTTATCTGATTTTACTTACTACCTCTTCGGCTGTTCTGCTACAAGATTCACCTACGTGGATACACGTCTCACAGGTCAAGAAAGTTGTGCCTTCAGAACATCAGCAACCTCTTTCCTTTTCTTCACCTCAAGATATTTCAAAACCTTTTGCTCTTCACACTCACAGCCATACTACTCCACCCTCTTAAAGCCGCTACCACTCCAACTTACAGCCATGACCCACAGCATCTCTTTCATCCGTGCCTCTATTGATGAACTTACCAGCCTCTTCTCTTCACCTGCCTCTTCCAGCAACACCACCCGTTCGCCTGAATCATCCTCATTCTGCATGGAACTCTATTTTTCCACAAACGCATTTGGTGTGCATTTGCACTGTTTCCCTACTGCTCCTCATCCTACTACTGTGGCCTTTTCTTTTTGTGGTTGGTTCAGATGAGACTCCACCCTCAACAATTTTCCTTGGGAGAATTGCTGCAGGGCACCCGACTTTCAACACATACCATGCCTTCAAACTGTTATACACTTCTTCTTTTAATGTTAGTAACTGCTGGATTTGCACTGCCATTCCTTCCGCACATAACAGTATTTTATTTACCACATACCCTCTCAATGCCTCTGTTATCAACCTATTTTCACTAACCTCACTGGGGTATTTTTGTCACATCCCAATAACTTGTTACTTTCACTGGCATTTCACCAACACAGTATCTTATGCCTCAAACAGAACGGAACCAAACCAGTGGGCTGGAGCAGTTGTGACACTACCATCATAAGAGTCTGCCATATTGTACTACATTCTTCTGTCCTATATGAAATAGAGGGTACAAGAGGTGTCCAAAGTGGATTGGAAACGATACCCACAGGGTAACACTACAAGAACTATATTCTCAAAAAGACTGAACAATACACAAGCTACTATTCTGGCAGCTAGAAGTTGATGTACAAAGTTATAAGCTATCTAGATATACTCAAATATGGAGCAAACTAGGTTTTAATATATTCTCCCACACTGTAATTAACAATGAAGTTTCTGAAAATGTTGCAAAGGTGATGATGGATGTTATTTTGTCTGTGGGAGAAAAGCATATAAATGGTGGCCCAAAAACTGGCCTGAAAGTTGTTTTCTGGGGTATTTAAACCCTGCTATTAGACATATGTATACCCTACCCCAAGGAAAGATTTGGAATGTACAAGCAGTAAAAACTAACAACTGTGTGGGTAAAATGGATACAGCCTGGATTTATCATCATGACCTTGCTCATGCCAGTACTAAAGGACTGGCACATATGGACCTTGGTGACTATGTGATTGCTTGGGCTGGCATGATACCTTCTTATGGGGCAGTCAAATCAATCTGGGAACCAAGGAACTCGAGATCCTGAGTAATGCAACTTTAGCACTGAAACTTATAATGGATGAACTGACTGCCATGAGAGCTGTGGTCCTTCAAAGCCATATGGCACTTGATTTCATCCTTGCGGCTAAAGGGGGTACTTATGCTTTGATCATAGAGGAGTACTGTACTTTTATCTCTGACAATCAACATGAAATAACTAGCCACCTGGAAAGTGCAGTTGTGTACTCTTACCATAAATGTAGATGTTCGAGTATGTTCACTGTTAGTGTCATACTGTAGGTTTCTTCCTGCTGGCAGCAGCCCTAGATCTGCCAGAGTCCCAAAGTCGGGTCCGACGTTGGCTGAAGTCGCTCCTGCCCTGACGTCAGTGCACCAGGGGTATAAAGACCTCAGCCAACACCATTTTCCCCAGTTTTTCTTTTTCTCAGATGTCAAGTGCCCAAAAATAAAGGCCAAAAGCTTAATCAAAAAGAATAAGCAAACATAAACCAGAACATTCCCAAATATCACCAGCAAAAATACCTCAGAGAAAAAAGAAATGTCAAG
The DNA here is from genome assembly GCF_019279795.1 of Protopterus annectens. Lineage (NCBI taxonomy): Eukaryota > Metazoa > Chordata > Ceratodontiformes > Protopteridae > Protopterus > Protopterus annectens. Next base: position 1,021,568,042 of record NC_056726.1, on the reverse strand, counting down.
GAGACACAGACAGCACTCAAAGAACAACAAAAGAGGGGACAGGAGGGAGAGTAACCCAGACTGTAACAGTGAACATACTCTAACATCTACATTTATGGTAAGAGTACACAACTGTACTATGTTCTTCGTGGTTCACTGTTACAGTCATTACTGTAGGGTTGAATCCCAAAGCTAAGAAAGGGTGGATGGAGAAGGAACAGAAGGGGCAGCCACAAAACCCTGCAGGACTGCAGAGGCAAAACCTGCCCTAGATTTAGAATAGAGAGGGAGATTGTAGTGCTTAGAAAAAGTATGCACAGAACTCCAAGTTGCAGCTTCTAAGATCTCCTTGGTAGGAACTCCACTGAGAAAAGCTGCCAAAGTGGCAGTAGCTCTGGTATAATGTGTTCTGACATTAACAGGAACAGGCTTACCATGACGAGAGTAACAGAACTTGATGCAGTGGGCAATCCACTTGGAAATAGTCTGCGTAGTGATTACTCTCCCCTGTGAGGTAGAAGCATAAGCCACAAACAACTGGCCCGATTTCCTGAAAATCTTGGTCCTGTCCAGGTAAAAGCAAAGCTGCCTGTGTATATCTAAAGAATGCAAAATACTTTCCTTTTCACTTCAAGGATTAGGATAAAACGTAGGCAAATGAATAGTCTGATTCAAGGTTACTTTCAAAACCACCTTAGGCATAAAGGTGAGATTAGTCCTCAGGGATACCCTGTCCTGATGAAAAATAATAAAGGGTTCTACAGCCATGAGAGCTTGCAATTCCGAAACTCTTCTGGCAGAGGTAATGGCTAAAAGAAAAGCAGTTTTCCATGATAAAAACTTTAAATCTGTGGAAGCTGCAGGTTCAAAAGGAGATAAAGTTAACTTTTCCAAAACAAAGTTGAGATCCCAAGTGGGAACTGGTGCTCTTAAAGGAGGCCTTATATTCTTCGCCCCTCTCATATATTGCTTAAGTAACGGATGAGAAAAGATTGGGGATCCGTATTGTAATGTGTAGAAATAACAGAAGCATGAATTTTGATAGATGAAAAAGATAGGCCCTTATGTAACATCTCTGTTAGGTATTGTAGAATCAGAGGAATGTCTGGAACTGCAGAATCAAAACCCTGGGCCTGAGTCCAGGAGCAAAATCTTTTCCATTTACCTGCATAAGATTTCCTGGTGCTGGGCCATCTAGCTTCAAGAATTACGTCCAGTACCTGTTTGGTAAGAGTAGAACTGTTTAAAGACCTTGGATCCTCCAGGCTGCTAGATTCAGAGTTTTGACATGGCTGTGCAGGATCTGGCTGTCTCGTTGAGACAGTAGATGTGGAAGTTGTGGCAAAATCCAGGGTGGACCCTGAGCCAGGTTCATCAGGGTGGAAGGGTGGAATACCAGAATTGCCGAGGCCAGTTGGGAGCCAGTAAAATCATTCGCGATCTGTCCTGTTTGATTTTCAGAAGTACCCGAGGAAGAAGAGGCAAAGGAGGAAAAGCATATACTGAGAGGTGCTTCCAACTGAATGAAAGAGCATCCACTTTCCATGCTAGCTTGTGGTAGGTCCTTGTGCAGAACGTTTGAAGTTGATGGTTTTGGGGAGATGCAAAAAGATCTATGTCCGGGCACCCCCACACCTCCATTATCATCCTGAATATCTGAACGTCCAACATCCATTCGTGTGGATCCAAAAGAGTTCTGCTTAGACTGTCCACCAGAGTGTTGTCCTTTCCTGGCAGGAATTGAGCTAGTAAGTCCACCTTGTTGGCTAGTGCTGTGTTCCACAGAGCCATGGCCAATCTGCACAGGGGGTAAGAATGAGAGACTCCCTGCTTGTTTATGTGCCACATCACCGTAGTGTTGTCCATCTTTATCAGTAATTGCCCCGGTAGAATAAGATCTTTGAAGGCTGCCAGGGCATTCTGTACAGCTAGCATCTCCCTTCAAATTTATGTGCAGATGCATTTGGTCCTCTGTCCAGGCACCCTGAAGACATTTCCCTTGCATGTGGGCTCCCAATGCATGATCCGAAGCATCCGTCGTTATGACTTGATTGGCTGGAATGGGACAGAAAGGCCTCGGCCCACCAAAGAAACCCCTGCCGAAGACAAGGCAAAATTGCAATCACTGTTTCCAGACTGTGGCAATGCTGAGACCATACATTCTTGAGGTACCACTGTATCTTCCTCATATGCAGCCTTGCATATGGCATTAACAGAATGCAAGATGCCATGTAACCCAGAGCCTGCAGAACTTTTCTTGCAGACAGCTGACTCATTAAAGCCAGATTTTTGAACTAAGAAGCCACTTGCACTTTTTTGTCTGGTGTCAAATAAGCCATCTGGGTTGTAGTGCTCAGAAGCGCACCCAGGAAAGTAATTTGCTGTGTGGGCACCAGGTTTGATTTCTTTAGGTTCACCGTGAACCCTAGGCACAAGAGAAGATGCTGCACAAATGTTAGATGCTGAAGTAAAGTCTCCTTGTCGTCTGCTTGAATGAGACAATCGTCTAGATAAGGGTATATTTGAATTCCCTTCTGTCTGCAAAACGCCATTACTGGTGCCAGGCACATTGTAAAGACCCTGGGCGCAGTAGTTAAGCCAAAGGGCAGCACAGAAAACTGGTAATGCCTCGAGCCCACTTTGAATCTCAGATACCTTCTGCATTCTTGCCATATGAGAATATGCAGGTAAGCCTCCTTCAGGTCCAAAGTCACCATCCAAGCGTTCTTGCTCAGCATAGGCAGCAGCTGCTGCAGAGTGAGCATCTTGAATTTTGGAATTTCCAGGAAGGTGTTCATTACAGAAATGTCCAGGATTGGTCTCCATGTGTTTTCCTTTCTGGGAACTAGGAAAAGTCTTGAATAAAACCCTTGCCCCATTTCTGAATCTGGTACCAAACCTATGATCCTCATATCCATGAGGGACCGAACTTGCTGTTGTGCCTCTGCCCATTGATGCTTTGGCAGATCTGGCCATCCGTTTGATCTTGGCAAGGTATGGAAATGAAACCTGTAACCCCTTGAAACTATGCCCAGAACCCATTTGTCTTGGATTATGCGGCTCCAATTGTGATAAAAAAAAAAAAAAGAGAGACATTTTTCCTCCCAAAGGCGCATCCAGGAGGGATGCTCCTGGAGCTAGTAAGGGAGAGTCATAATGACTGTTTCCTGTAAGGTTGTGACCTATCTTCCCCTCCCTTAGGAGAGGGGGCACTCCACTGCTTATTTCTGAAAGGGGGCTGTGCCTGACCCCTACCTCTGGAACGCCTGTATCTGCCCCTCTGAGGTCTGTCCGAACTCGGAAAGGACCAAGGGTTAGCTGGCCAATTCCTGCTAAATCTAGGGGGTTGTACCTGTAGAAAATGTTTAACCGTCTGCATAGATATGGCTTTGTCTTCCATTTTCTTCAATACTTCCTCAGCTTTGGCCACAAACAAAACATTGTGTTGCAAAGGGACATCTAAAAGCTTTGCTTTAACCTGCTCAGGCAAACTTTGCTCCTTTAACCAAGGACTGCGCCAGTTGATGCAGCCCTGCAAGAAGCCTCCAAAGAATCAAAACCAAAGTGCAGGGTATGTTTACCCACCTGCTCAGTAGCATGCAATAAATCCTGTAATTCCTTATTGTCTGCACCACCAGAAACAGCAGACATTTTTGCTTTAACACAGACAAAAGGTATTGCTGATATTTTAACATATGAAATTGACAATTCAAAGCTCTAATAGACAATGTAGCAGAAGTATAAACTTTTTTGCCCCATCTTTCCAAGGCTCTGGACTCTCGGTCAGAGGGAATAGGATTCTTAGCAGAGGCCGCTTTAACACCCTTAGGGCCCTGAGAAATAGTTTCTGGATCAGCTGAAGGATTCTAAAAATGATATTTGTGGGAATCTGGAACCCTATAATACCTATCCAGTTTGACAGGAGCAGGAGGAAAAGAATCAGGAGAGAGAGAGATGCCTCTGTAAAAACATAATCGACAATGTCTAATACAGGGGGAATAGCCAGGGGTCTATGCTGTGGAAGCAGAAGAAAATCCCTAAGCCTTTTCTTAGATTCAGAGTATTCCTGCCCTTCCCAGTGAAAATGCTCACTCATGTCATGCAAGGTTTCCCCAAATGAATAATCCTCAGGAGGAGAGGCCGAAGGAAGGGATTTTTCAGCATCAGAATCTTCATAAGGAGGGAAGGAATAATCCTGCTCAGAAGAAGCAGAAGAAATTGAAACTTGATCTGAGGAATCATAATCTGGCTCTAGCCTAGGGCTCTTGTCAGGAGGGGGATGAGAACCCCTGATCATAGTTAACAGGTCTTCAGCCATTCTAAGCATCTGTCTTTGGAGGTCTAGGGCCCTGAACAGAAGGTGCCTGTGCATGCTGCTTTGTCTTTGCCGGAGCCTTAGTCTTTGTCCTTGACTGCAAAACTGGAGTCATCTTTACATGATGCTGTGTAGGCCTAAAAATTCCCTCAGAAGCCGGTGCCTGCACAGCGGCTCCGGACCGATCTGAGGGAGCAATATCCGGAGGGCCAATCCCTGAAAAGTCTGAAGGCCCCATCGGCTCCTCACGGGAGTCGGTACAGGCAACCGGTTCAAAAGTGGCGGACGACAGGGGCTGTGAAAGCACCTCACTGACGACAGCTGAACCGGCAACTGGCTCTGGTTGAATAAGGTCGTCCACTTTGGACCGCGGAGGCCTGTCTTTATCCTTGCATCTCTTATACACTGCAGTAGCCGGATAAGAATCTGACGACATATTGTAATTAAATCTTTTTCCAAAATAATGAAAGGCAAAATCATACCTACGCCTAATAGTGCGTTGAGTAAACTTAGCACAAAACCTACAATTAGCTACGTTGTGGTCAGGACCTAAACAAGGTATACAGTAAGAGTGAAAATCCTTATGAGGTATTTGCTTCCCACAAGAAATACAGTTATTAACTTTGTCTGACATCGGACTGGAGCAAGAAAAAGGTTTCCCCAATGGGGTACTTAGCTCAAAAGATGAAGTCTTCAATTCAAAAGCCACCAAAAACAAAACAGGAGTCGGCCGACCTGCACTTGCGAACTGCTTTGCAATGGGCACCACACGGCAAGAAAGACTGGGGAAAATGGCATCGGCTGAGGTCTTTATACCCCTGGCGCACTGACGTCAGGGCAGGAGCGACTTCAGCTGACATCGGACCCGACTTTGGGACTCTGGCCGATCTAGGGCTGCTTCCAGCAGGAAGAACCCTACAGTAATGACTGTAACAGTGAACCACGAAGAACATCGGATACAAGTGTCTGAATTGTCAGAGGCAGAAAAAAAACAATAGTTCCTCCCGGGCCTGGCTAACCAATTTATTTTCTGGCTGGGGAGGAGGCATACTAAAATGACTAAGATTGATTGCTATTCTTGCCTTGATTACTTTTTTAATTCTATTTTTGATTAAAACTCTAATATGCAAGTTGTCAGCTAGAGTAGAAAAATCACAACAAAAATGGTGTATGCCAGTTTTTTAAAGACTGTGATCCAAGATTATGTATCATGATGCAGAAGACTGCTGAAATATGGAAAAATGTTTTAAGCATCACCGCATAATCAATCAGCATCAAATGGGGGACTGTAAAATCTGAAAGTTAAAAGCATGTGTATTGGAGGTAATGTGTTCATGATTAATTGCACAGAATAGAAAAAGTGCTGTACGTATTCATGCAAGGTGTCTGAACATATATGGGTACATTTCCGATTTTCTTTTTCCTTCTAGCAGCAAGTAGTCAGGTGTGCCTTAATGTTTAAGAACTGCTTGATTGGCATATGCAAATATCTTGTTTATTGCTGCACTTACACAACTTATCAGTATTATCTAAAGGTATAAAAGGCTCAGTTTTTTATCAGTATTATTAGTATTATTATTAGTACTTTTTATCAGTATTATCTAAAGGTATAAAAGGCTCAGTTTTTTTATCAGTATTATTAGTATTATTATTAGTATTTTTTATCAGTATTATCTAAAGGTATAAAAGGCTCAGTTTTTTTATCAGTATTATTAGTATTATTATTAGTATTTTTTATCAGTATTATCTAAAGGTATAAAAGGCTCAGTTTTTTTTGTTCTGGGAGATTCCCTAAAGTACTTCGTGGTCTCCCACACGTGTAATAAAGCACTCACAAAAGACAGAAGTTAGTGTGTTCTTCATTTAATTCCATATATACTATTGACAAGTCAAGTAATAAATCGTGGTTATAAATTTAACACTATGATTTGAATAGGTGTTTTGTCAGTTAACTGCACTTGGAGTGTCTTCTGTGCTGTTGATTGGGGTAATATGTCGGACTATATTTCTGCACCTGGTAAAGACACTTGATCGCTACCACATTAAAAAATAAAAATATTAAAATATATAAATAAAAAAAATGTATTGTATACTTTGGGAAGTCATCTACCCCAGAGAACTACCACACTGACAACATACCCATAACAGTTTAGTCAGCTGTTTGGGATTTGGAAACTTATGCGGACAGTGACCTAACTTTTGACCAACATGTGTCTATTGTTGTAAGAAAGTCCTATATTGTACAGCTTACAAGCCAGTGGATTGTGTCTCGCTCCAAAGATGTCATTGTCCCTTTATGCAGCTCTCATTAGGCCATTAATTGAATATAATGCCCTTTTTTGCATGTATCTGTCCAGACACATGCAATGACTGAACACCCAGAGAAATACCTTATTAAAAGGATACATGGCCTAAACAGGCTGTCCTAATAGCCAAACTCACAGCCCTGTCACTTTACTCAGTTTTGTACAGACTAAGATGTGATTTATTCATGGCATGCAAAGCCTCCTCTAGCCCATTGATGGATTTACTGCACATCAGCAAGTGAAATGGAATCAAATACTGAGTCTAGTGATATAAACCTCTTCTGCAACATGAACAGAATGGTTGGAAGGACAGGTACATGCATTTCACAGAAAATGCTGCTGGGGAACTGACTTCCCATCCAAATAAAACCAAACCAGTTTCATGTTTAACTTACATCCATGGAAGAGAAACAGAAAATTTACCCCTGGTCTGCCCTGCCATTAACTGGGAAAATTACTCGTGCACCAACACCTTTGCCCAACAGTTCTTAGAATTCATAAATTCCAATGTATTGGATCAACTAATCCATAGTCCCACCAGGGGCGCCAATATCCTAGACCTGGTCATTACCAACATGGGAAATTGATGCTCCACACTTATGGTCACCCCCTCGTTTGTCAGGTCAGACCATAAGCTAATCACTCTTAACATCCACATCTCAGCCCCATACCCCAGTAATGAAACCTCCATAAAAACTTCTCCAAAGCCAATGTCATGTTACTCAAGTCAGAAGTTATAAACTTCATGACACCCATGCAGACGGGAACTGAAAGTTTGACTGCTGAGTCCTACACTAAGGCACTGTACGAGCACATCCACTCATGTGCTGTGTGGATTGTGCCATACCCAAATAGAACCAAGATGCTCTCCTCCAAAAAAAAAAAAAAAAAAGGTGGTCCCCTGCCATAAACAAACTTTACAACAAAAGGAATTAACTGCTGCAGAAAAAAGGAAAATCCCAGGATGCAAAAAACTCCCTTACCAGCCTCAGTAAGAAGTTGAGATCCCTCAAAATCCAAAGCTAGTTACAACAATAAAATTGCCAAAGATTCCAAAGATGACCACAAGGCATTCTGTAACTATGTCAAGAATCTAAATGGCAATGCTCAGATCTGCTCTGAGCTACAACAGAATGGCATTAAATATACTGATCCCAAGGATATTGCCAATATCCTGGCAGATTGATTCAGTGCCAACTTCACCCCCCCGACCCCCTAAATAGCCCATCTCAATACCGGAAGATTGCCATATTCTGGTAATAGCAGCCACACAGGTAAAAAACACACTCTCCAAAGCTAAGAATACAGCATCCATGGGACCAGATGACATCCCGGGCTGTGTACTACATGAACTACAAAATGAAATGGCACCTCACCTAAGTGTCATGCTTAATCATACCCTCACCTCAGGCTTCGTGCCCACTGAGTAGCGCACAGCTACAGTTATCCCACTCCACAAGGGGGGGGGTCCACCTTGGATCCCGGGAACTACCGCCCCATCAGTCTGACGAGCCTGATCTGCAAGGCCATGGAACTTATAAAACAAAGACATTGGCAACCTTAAAACACTGGACCCCACCCAGTTTTGGTTTGTGAAGGGCCGATCTCGTCTCCTGAACCTGAATGATTTAGTCTCCAGACCCATGGACAAGGTAAGGCAGTCCACACAGCCTATCTGGACCTCGCCAAGGCCTTTTGACACCATCCCCCACTCTGGGATCATAGATAAACTTACTAAGCTGGGCATTAATCCCTATGCCAACTGGCTTACTGACAGAACGCACACTGTAAAAGTAGCTACTCCAAATCCAGCTCCAGACAAGTGACATGTGGAGTACCTCAGGGTTCAGTCTTGGGACCTCTCTTGTTTGGCATCTACTTCTCTTAAGTACAGGCCAACACTAAGGGACTCTGGCTAACAAAGTTTGCAGATGATTGTAAACTGGGAGCCATTATTGAATCCCCAAATTATGTGGATATTCTACAAAAGGGCCTTACAGAAACAGATGCTTGGTGCCAGAGCCATGGGCTCGAGCTCAAAGCCAAGAAATGTATAGTTATCCCCTTTGAGAAAAAAACATGTACCCATGAATTACCACATAGGTGGCAGTACACTAAACATTGAAAGTGTGATTATGAGACTTGGGGACACAGGTGGACAGTGGTCTCACCTTCAATAACCACATCACCACAACAGTCAGGAAATCCTTCTATGTGGCACACCTCATCACCAAGGGGTTTTCATCCAGAAAAGAGAAGGTCATTGTCCCAATGTACTCACCCCTCATTAGACCCATTATAGAAAACATCCCCATTTGGTATGTACCTCTCAAGACATCTGCAACAACTGGAAAGGCCGCAGAAATACCTCATTAAAAGAATCACAGGCCTAAAGCAGATGCCCTATGCTGACCGCCTTAAAAAAACTCCAGCTATACTCTTGTCGCATATAGTCCACTCCGAGGCGATCTCTGCTCAATATACAAGGCCATGTCAAACCCAGAGCTGTTGGACATGCTACACTTAGAAATCCCAATCCCTCAGAGCCACACGCTCCAGGGATATAAACCTTGTCATCACAATAAACAAAAACATGCTGGAGGGATAGGTTCCTGACCCAGAGACTCCCCAGACTCTGGAATAGACTGCCCATACATGTCAAGCAGAGTACCTCTTTGGCCCTCTTCAAAAGGAACCTTTATGATTGGATGGGAGAAAGGAAATTCACCCCGGGGATCATGTCAGTTGCCCTGCTAGACAGGGGTCCAGGGAATAAATAGTGTGGGAAAAAATAGCCAGGAAATGGTTATGGCTAGGCTTGTGTAGGCCCTAGGGCTGATAGCCTAGTACCAACCTATGAACTAGTACTATGGGCAGAGAAGCTCCTAAATGCTTTATACCAAGAATGTGGGAGGGGGTTCCCTCAAATTATCTATGGCATAATCCAGATTATTCTTATTAGGGATAATATATAATTATCAACCATACAATCGATAATGCCAATCTATAACAAAATGGAATAGGTCATTTTAAATACAAAAAGGGAAATTGGCTAGGTTTAAAATGGCCTGCAAAAGCAGCTAACCTAGTCCTTACCAATGAGCCTATGAACAGGACGCCATTTATAAATATTTAAAATACTATGGCAGTAATATATACATAATAGTGGATTATGAATTAGATTAAGTTATTGTATCCAAACCATAAAAGTTGAGGGAAACTGTTAAGGTCCTTTGCCGGTTACTGGTTGTGTGCCTCAGGGGTCAGTACTCTGGCCATTAGTGTTCAGAATCAGTGGTTAAACAGGTAGCATACTCCATGTTAGTGCTGAGGGCTGTTGGTTTTCATCCTACAACAGGTATTTGATTTAGACCCTCCAGTGCAGCATGGGGGGGGGGGGTTGCTGTACAAGTATGCTGTCCTTTAAATGACACATTAAACTGATGTCCCATCTGCCCGAGTTGGTGGTAGCTTAGGTGGGTGTAAAAGGTCTAATGGCACTTATTGGAAAAAAAAGAGCAGTGGACATTTACCCAGAACCCTCACCAGATTTACTCTAGTTAGTACAAAGACCAGCTTGGGTCTCCAATGAAAAGCTTGTATCGGCCTAGTGGCCACTCTGCTGAGTGAAAAAAAAAAACAAAACATTTGTTTTTAAGCCACAATTCCTAGCCACGAGAAATGCTGGTTGAATATGTATGCGAACAATTGCAAGCCATGAGAAATGCTGGTTGAACAAGTATGCGAACAATTGCAAAACTGGCTTGCCATATGAAGTGTATAGGATAATTTATGAACATCTTATAAAAATCTGTGGATGGAAAAACACCATAACAATGTTTATCACAAACAAATATAACAATGATCTTTGGCAAGCCAGTAATAATGAAACTGGTCCTTTTGCATCAAAATAATCAGACAGATATGAAGATTTAAGCACAACCATCTCAGAAAAGTTCTTTCTCTATCCAACTGAACAACATATTTCACAGAACAATGAAACAAGTATGCTGGATATTAAAAAAATACTTAACTCTAAGAAGCCAGACTGCGTAGTAATCATTTACAAAACTTACATTAGATGGATTCTGGAATTTAATAATTCATTATGTACTTATAACCCACAACTCAGTAGACTAGAGAATGTCCACTGGAAATTTACTATGAAAATTATTCAGTTAAGAATGGAAATTTACTATGAAAATTATTCAGTTATGAATTTTTTTCATAAAAGAAAGAATTTTTTTTCATATAAGAAAAGATGGAAAAAATTAGACTGCTTTTTTTTTTCCAATAATAATTCTTTATTATTTTTCAATTTGTTCATACAAACATTTGACCGAGAAATATTCACTATTACTCATATCTGAAGACCTTTCATTTTAGCTCAGAGACATAGAATGTCAGGGCTGCGGTGGTGTAGCAGTTAGCTTGGTCGCCTGCCAGCAAAAGGTTCTCTGGTTTGATTCTTGACTGGATCATCTTCTGTATCGAGTCTGCATGTCCTCCCTGTGGCTGACTGAGCTTTAAAAGACATGCAAGTGTGTGTGTGCCTTCTGTAAAGGTTGGGTGCCAGGCTGGCAACTTGACACTGTAAAATTCCACTGCCAATTAATAGCAGACTGGTGATCTACTGTGGTGACCCCTAATAAGGAAAAGCTTTAGGGACATCTATAATTTTAATTAATGAATTAATTAGGGACATGTATAATTTTAATTAATGAATTAATTAGGGACATGTATAATTTTAATTCATTTATTTAATTATTTTTATTTGGTGACCAGGATAGCCTGACTGCGTCATGCAAGACCTCTTTAAAGCAGAGTGCTGAGGAGAAAAGCTCCTAAGACAAGTAGATGATATAGGCGATACGTTTTACCTTACTCATGGCCTTACTCATGGCCTTAGTGATTTTCTCAGAGAAGTCCATCAGATTCAGTACACATGAACCTGCCCTTGACAAAGCTGAAGTGGGTCAGGTGCAGTGTTTGGAGGTTTCCTATGACATTATTTATCAGGTCCCTGATTCTTTCCATGGCTTTACATACAAGACCAGTCAAACTTTTGGATCTGTAATTTCTTGGGTCAGTAGATGGTCCACCTTTATGCAGAGAGGTGGCTGTTGCTATCCTCCACTTTATCGGGAGAAAGTCAAGAAGGTCAAGTCAGTCCAGAAGTTGTGCTTAAATAGAGACCCTAATGGGTCTGATAAATCCTGATTTCACCTGTTTAAGAGGCAACCTGGTATGCCATCAGCCCCCATTGAACCTGTATTTTTAGCTTTAGCAAGCACAGTGGCAAACTGTTATTTGGTGATAATTGGCAGTGGAGTGGTGAAGGCTATTTTGGGGGGTGAAAGGGAGGTGAAATTTGACCTGAATTTGTCATCCAGTAGATTTACTATATGTGATGCCATCTACAACTAAATCTGGACATTGCTGGGTATTGCTCTTAAGACTGAGGACATAACTGAAAAATACCTTATGGTTATTCTTAGCTTTGGAGGCTCTCTTTACATCAAAGTATGCTTTCAGACACTTTACTAATTCCCCGATTTGCTTGTTTAGACTGAGAGGACTTTTTGCTCTGCTGTGCACACTTAATTTGACAAGATTTTCTTTGTTTTGTTGTACAGCCTATTAACAGCAGGTCTACCAGGGTGGCTTGTTTTTGTGGTTTGACCTGGGTTTATTCCAGTCAGGTACTGTCATTTCTATGCAGTTGTTTACATGGTCATACAGGGCTTTTGTGGAAGCCTCTGCACATATTTCTATGTTTTCTTGATTTGGGGAAGCTTAGAAACTAGCTATGCCATCCCATAATAGGGGGGGGTCATTTACCCTAGAGAAGTTCTTAAAGATTTTTGAGGTTAGGTAGGTTGGGGGACTAGTTTTACCTTTATTTCAAGGGTGACTGCTTTGTGATCTGATCTTACCAGTGAGGACATCACACTTGGTGGAGGGGGAGGGTGCAGCACTCTGCCATATTTTTTGAGTACCAGATCTAAGATATTTGTTCCCCTAGTGGGAGTGCAGAGCAGCTGCTCCAGGGCATTTGAATTTAAAAAGTCAAAAATCGTTGGGCCTGTATGTTAGTGGCCATGTATACTTCCCAATTAATGGAGGGGTAGTTAAATCACCAATGAGAATGGTACTGGGGCTAGATGGTGAGTGATTCTAGTAACTTCAGGTGTGATGTATGTGTTTCCTGTTTCATAGTAGGGGACCTGTTGCTAGCAAGAATAAGATAGATTTTTCCCATAATTAGTTGGACATGAAGTAACTCAAGCATGTCATTGTTTAACTGGCCTTTAGGTGAGGTATGCTTAACCTAGAGATACCTCCACATTTAGCTCTTTCAGGTTGAGTGGGTGGTCTGAATATATGAAAGACATTACAGCTATTCACTGCTGGAGTACTTTCCATGGCTCTGAACCACGTTTCAGTAACTGCACAGATGTCAGCATTCTCCAGGGTGAGGAGATTGTCTAGGGAGTGCAGTTTCTTGTTGGGGCTGCTAACACTTGCAGTAACAACTTGACTGGAGTAACTTTAGTTATGGTAGAAGGGGTGTCTGTTTGGCAATGCCTGAAAAAGCACTGTAGGGGTGGAATAATGTTTTGGCCAATATCCAAAAGCCTACAAGTAACAGGTAAAGACTATCCCTGGCAAAGCAGTGTGGCCTATCAACCATGTCCTCCCAGGCTGACAAGTATTGAAACCCTTTGGAATAACACCAGTAACCAAGCCATTTTTTTTTAGTCAAATCATTTTCTGATGGTACTGTGGCATCATCCCTGGAGATGGTAGAATGCTGCTCAGTGCTAGGCTCATACCTGTCTGAGACACATTCTGAGAACTCAATCATGTCTCTCTTCCTATAGTCTAAGGAGGTACATCTCAGGTCATTCATGCCCACATGGACTATGACTGAGTCATACTGGTACTTAGGGGCAAGTGTCCTGAGTGCTTGGGAGGTCTTCTGAATCCTGGCCCGTGACGGGCAACTAACTGTAACCTCCCTCTCTTATCCAGCTGAACAACACTATGAAGCACCAAATGTATGTATCAGAATAAAAATCACCGCGATATTGCCAGTGAAATATTTACTGCAAATTTCTCTCTAGTGCCTCAGCTTCACAAAGCCTTCAAGGAGTAAAAATACATCCACAGAATCTTTTTATACCAATCAATTAAACAAATTATACATTCAAACACTTTCTTAAAAAAAAAAAAAAAATTCATACCATATATTTCCAACAGCAGTCTGTGTTTAACCCTTGAAGTATTACAAGTACCATATTTTAAAATAAATATTTGTTTCTTTACCCAATTTTTTTGTAATAGCTTTACTCATACCCCCTTGTACTTTTTCTAAAATAGTACCTGTGAGACTTCAGGACTACCATCATGACACATTTTAAAATGTTGAGCTAAGGGGCTGTCTGGTTTTCCTGTCCTAATGTCCCTAAAATGTACTAATAATCTTACTTTAAAGGCCCTCTTAGTCTGACCTATATAAAATAAATTGCACCCACAGTTGACGGCATACACTACACCCTCAGTCAAACAACTAAATCCCCCCTTCACTTTAAAATAAATATTATTAATTTTCAAAAATGTTCCAACTATAAGTTTACATCCTATACACTTTCCACGTGGCATGGTCCCAAAGTTATGTAGCTGTCGTATTCTTCCACTTCTAGGTCTCTAAAATTTAGTATGCGCTACCATGTCCTTAATATTCCTCCCTCTTCTATGAGAATATAGGATTTCTTCTTACCACCCCTTGTAAATCATTTCCTCAAAAAATGCCAATAATGTAAAATCAACCTTTGTTATAAAATCTAGGGCCACTTGCTCTCTAATTTGTCTCTATTACTTAGACCTTCTACTTGAAGTAAACTTTTTTCTATAATCTGTTTATTGTACTTCCTATCTACAAACATGTTAGCAGTGCATAACAACTCATCCTTCAAATTATCTGTCATTACATAACCTGGAAATTCTCAGGAATTCTCCATAAGGTAATGCTTCTATTGTATGAGAAGGGTAGCAACTAGTACCCAGTAAAATCTGATACAGACAGACACCTTTACTAAGGTTTCCTTCCATTACATCCAAAAATGGTACCTTATTCCCATACCGTAACATCAAATTCAATATAAAACTTATTGGAATGTATTTCATCTACAGATTATTGCACAAGTTCTTTAACCCCTTCACAAACACGACATCAATCTATAATAACTTTTCATATTTTTTTAAAAAATCATTACCATAAATATACTCAGTTTCAAACATACCCATGAATAGGTTTGCATACATTGGTGCAAATGGGGAACCCATAACTGTACCCTGCAGCTGATGGTATATTTTATCTTCAAAACAGAAGGAATTTTTCTGTAAACTAAATGTAGCCAATTCCATCACATAATGAGATAGCGGACTATCTCCTAAATATACCCCAAGGGCCTCCATACCAAATTCATGCTTAATGTTTGTGTATAGGCTTTTTACATCTAGGTCATCCAGTGCATTTCTCTATTGCACACCACATTTCTAATTTTATTAAAAAAAAAAAATCAAATGGTTCTTTAATATAGGATGGGAGAATAGCTTCCTTTAATAAACATTTGTGCAAAATCATCTCCACATTATGGAGAAAGTAACTTTTTGCAGAGACAATGACTCTCCCTGGTGGATTATCAATATTTTTATGGACTTTAGGTAGGCAATAAAATATGCCATTTCTGCATCTTCACCCGACAATTTATTTTTAACATAATCTGTCTAATAACCCAGTCTCAATCATTTTAAAACAGATGCATATAATTATTCTTTGCCTCCCCAACTTTAAATTAACTTACTATCTCATACACTTGCCCATCTTCTAACAAGTTAACACATTTTTAAATATTGTAACTAATGCATAACCACAATATTGTTCCCTTTGTCAGAGGGTTTTATGATGAGTTCATGTTTACTAAATTTCACTAAGGCTTGCCATTCATTCTTAGTCAGAAATTTATATTCAATAGATTTCATATCTAGCTGTTTAAACATTTCTATTTCAAATTCAATTATAGACTGAAATTTCTTTATCCCATCATGAAGAAAAGGTGGCATAAATTTACTTTTGTAGCTTACATCAGATGCATCTATAAAACAATAGGTATTTACTTCACTGTTGCGTGAGACAAAAGAATCAAAAAAAGATTCATCAAATGACAGACTTTCATCAGTAAAATCGTCAACATTCATTATATGTGCACTTTGACTATCTGCAACCATATTTTTTTCCATCTGATAACCATTAAAGGGATACCACAAATGTAATTTCCAAACAAGTTGAAAAAGTTCTACTTTGCATTGATATAATCTAGGCACAACAGTGGATATACATTTTAGACCTCATACTAGAGTTGAATGCAAATAATAATCTAAAACATGACCTGACAAATTAATGAGCAAATCTACAACTGATTTTTGAGAAAAAGTCAGTACCATTTAGTCTTTTTATTTAGTCACTGCCGTTGTTGACCATCTCTCTGCAGTTCTCGTTGTGGACGACTGCTTCCTCCGTCTTCCCTCATGGTGATGAAAATTCTCCTGCAGATACTATGCGTTGCTGGCTTCAGGCAAAGGGGAAACTCTCCATCTCGGAATCACTGAAACCTGCTGGTATATCTAGAAGACGCTGCACTTCTAGATTTGCCATCCCTTTCCCGATTCTGAAAATGGACCCAAGAGTGTTTTATCTGATTGGTCTGCCTAAAGAAGGCAGTACCACTTTCATAATCTCTCAGGTCCATTTTAATTTTATACAGTTTTTGCTTTAATAATTTCTGTTCCAATAAACTCAGTTTCTGTTGTAATTCTCGCACGAGTTTTATCTGTTCGAGCTGTTAAGCTAGAACAAACAGTATTGACTTCCCTTTTTAACTCAGTCAGCTTTACCTCAACTCTGTCAACTAATATAGTGGTCCATTTTAAGGAACACCAATGTGGCACTTTCTCCCATCTCTGTTTGGAAGACTTCTCTTCCATATCAGTCAAAATCAAAGGGAAGAGATGGGTATTTCATCACTCTCAGTCCCCGCGGAGCTATATCAAGCTCTATATATCGCTGAGGACTGAGTTTATTATAATAAGCAGCTGTTTCCTTATTCAGCAAATGTTCCAATTTGTTAAATAAATTCATGGCATCTGATGAAAGAGCAGTGGAATGTTTACCCACTTCCAGAAAGGGATTAGATGGCCGTTTACTTCTGTTCTCATTCAAAAGCCTTTCCCATGCCACCAAGGGTAGCCCTTCACTACTGCCACAACTGATCCCCCCCCATTCTATTTCTCATTTCAAACTGGACCTCAGGAAACCATCTGAAGTCCGTTGAGATGAATCAAAGTTTCATCTCTAAATACACATAGAATGTTAACCTCTGGATCACTGGCCAGTATCGCAACAAAAATCACCACGATATTGCCAGTGAAATATTTATTGCAACTTTCTCTCTCTAGCATCTCGGCCTCACAAAGACTTCAATGAGTAAAAATAGATTCACAGAATATTCCTTTTATACCAGCAGTCCATTATACAATCAATCAATTAAACATTCAATTAAACAATTATACATTCAAACACTTCTCATTTCTTTAAAAAAAACACATCATACCATATATTTCCAACAGCAGTCTGTGTTTAATCCATGAGGTATTAAAGTACCATATTTTAAAATAAATATTGTTTCTTTACACAACAATTCTCTTATCCAGCCTGGTAATAAGGACATCAGTGTGTCTCACAATGAAGTCTCCTGTGACCAGAATTTTGGGTCATGGAGTGTTTTGACTTAAGGGCTTGGTAGTTGAGGCAAAAATGAGATGTGGCTTTATGTATCGTGATGAGAATTGTCTTGTTTGTGTACATGCAAAGTATATGAGGACTGTGCCTGAGAGGCCTTTGAGGTTTGAGTAAGTTACATGTGAGCATCTCCGCATATGTGGGTCTATTTGTGTGGTCCTTTTTATGTCTGCCTGTGAAAGCCTAGCCTCCAATGTCAATGTGTAACTACATCTCTCACATACTGTATTTGTCTGTTCGAGAATTAAGTGGTTGTCAGTATACTTAAGGCAATTGTGACATTGCCTCAGGAAACCCATGTCCACCAAGCTGGATAAAAGATAGCAGTAAAGTACCCATCCATGATGGCAGTTCCTAATGTATACTTGAAAGGAATAGGAGTGGAGGGTGCTTATAACCAGATGGGGGAAGTGCACTTATATGGTTTAATCTGCAGCTAACCTAACCAGCGATGCTAACCAGTGTCAAATCAGATGTTCTCTGAGCAGCAGTAGTGCTGGGTGCTACAGTAAGGTAACTAGCACAGTAAACGTTCACAGTATGATGAAAATAAGCAATGTTTCCAGGTGTTTGTGTCTGTACAGGCACTGGCACAGTGAACAGCTCCATGCAAATGTGCCACATTTATACCAGCACTGGAAATACAGAAAACAGACTAAGCCCGCTGGCCAGTAAAACAACTATACTTTCCTTTTGTGTGCTTCCCAGCTCAGATACAACTAGGCAGTAAATACCTACTGCCACCAGATGAATAATCACAGACTTCATAATGGAAAAGCACAGTAAAGGAGTGTCTGGAGTGAAATGCTACCACAAACAAACTTAAACATACGAAATGCTACCACAAACAAAGATACATATAAAGCAGTGTACTTTAAGCAGCTTATAAAAGTGTGATTATTCAATAAAAGTACTTTGCCTTATATAAACGAGACAAGAGCTACTCAATTGTACAGAATTTATAAAGGCACTAAAAACAAGATAAGCTGATTAATAAGCCTTCCAGCCAATAAAACTATATACAGAAATCTCAAGTGTCTCACCAACCAAAACAGACTGGGCTAGCTCCCAACACACTAGATGGAAAACCCACTGACGTATTGATGTAGAAACACAGAAAAGTGCTTTCTAGAGTGTAAAAATACACTACTTTATCCAACAGCTAGCTAGATAAATCTGTAGAACAGACAATAAGAGGTAAGGTGTAGTTTTTACAAAATAAGCACAAGGAAAGGCAGATAAATAATTCAAGATATCAACAGCAGTGTAGAAAAAGAGGAACTTATTAAACTCAATTTGTGGTAAGGGTGGGCAGCTTAAAATCATTTGGTTTAAAAAGCAGAGCAGCAAAGAGGAGGCTGAGTAGGGAAAATAACTATCAGTGAGTCACCAGCAGTACTTTTAGTTTATGCAGGCTTGGAATCTTTTCAGAAAAGGCAAAGACCCAGAAATTCATTGAATAGTTAAGTATCACTCTCAAGAAACAATTTAACCAATGGAAAAAAAACACGTGAAATGTGCAGCCTAGAATATTTAAGTGCCTGTCTCTCACATAGAACAAAAACACCAGGCCAAGCAATTTCTTAAAAGAAGAAACAAAAATGGGGCTTGTAAAACAGAAAGTAGCTCCATCAGTTTAAGCAACATACACACATATATACCCTTCATTTCTACGAACTTTCAAATGTTCGAAACTCATATGGCCGACACCATATGATTGAACATTTGAAAGGCCAACAAATGATAGCAGAGATCCTGCTACAGTGCGAGACTGGGAGAGTCCCCTTTCCTGCACTGTAGTGCAATCTCGGAGTGAGAATATTTAAGTAGCAGGGGGTGTGGGGGTATAGGGGGGTGCATAACACAGTTTTACTGTGTTTACAGGTAGGTAAATGGTGCTATTTCAGGATGTCTGTCTTTCGGAATGTCAATCATGTGGTGTCGGCCATATGAAAGTCGGCATTCTGAACGGTCGACATTCTGAAGTAGACCCATATGTGTATATACATATATATATATATATATATATATATATATATATATATATATATATATATATAGGTTTGCTTTCCTCACCAGGCAGGGATTCACCAGCAGTGCTTTTAGTTAATGCAGACCCAGAAATTCATTGTGTATTTAAGTATCACTCAAGAAACAATTTAACCGGGGGGCGTGGCTAAGGATGAACACAGGATAGCAGCAGATTTCTTCAGCTCCACCAATTTCATTACATTGACAGGAATTAATTACTTAAAAAATTAATTTTTGAAGTAATTTTCTTTCTAAATACATTTGTTTTATATAGTTCTTGAACTATATCTAAAAAAGAAAGGAAATCTTAATAATATTCCTGTCAGAAATTACTTTGGAAATTTTCCTGTCAGTTTATCAGTCTGAAATGAGTTCCAGTAAGACAAATTCTCAAGACTCCAGCATCAAGAAAGAACTTCAGTCTCTGATAATTATAGTCCAGCAACTTACTGCTAAGATGGATAAAATGGATACTAAAATAGACACTTTCATAGAAAAAACTACAAAACAAATAGACTTGTTACATATGGACCTGCAACAACAGAACATCCAGATGACAGGCATAGAAGAAGCTGTGAATGACATGGAGAATAGAATACAAGAAGAGGAAATCAACATTGAGTTTCTGCTGAAACAAAATACACATTTACAAACAAAGCTGGATGACCTGTAAAATAGATCTAGGCGCAATAACATTAGGATTTTTGGACTGCCAGAAAATATTGAAGGTAACAATATTACTTCTTTTTTAACAACATGGCTCCCTAAAACTTTAGATTTACCAGAAGCACTCTTTTTTGGTATCGAAAGAGCACATAGATCTATAGCTAATACTAACTCTAACAAAAACTATCCTAGATCAGTTATAGTTAGATTTCTATCATCTTTTGATAAAGAGATGGTTCTTAAATCTGCTTGGGCTAAAGCTCCTGTTAAGATTAATGAAACAACTGTGCGTTTTGACAATGACTATTCTTCCATGGTATTAGTTAAAGAAAAGTTTTTCTGCCACTAATAAGGGAGCTTAAAAAAGCACAGTTTAAAACATACCTTCTGTTTCCTGCCAAGCTTAAAATCTTCCTTCCTGATGGTCCTAAAATTTTCAATGACTTAGACTCTGCTTTACTGTTTATCAAAAAAAATAAGATTTTGGAAAAAATAGAAGAAATGGAATGGGCTAGTCCTTCGTTAAAGAGACTGGCAACTGAAACTTCGTGGAAGACTTCAGAGAAGAAGAAGAGACTAAAAAACAGATGATTTGTACTATGTTTTTTTTTCTCTCTCATCATTTTATTTTATTATTAATCTTTTTAAATATAGTTCCTGCATTTCCAAGAAGCAACAAATATTTTGAAAAAGATTTAATCAAAGTTACTCTGTGTGCAAAGAAATGTTTTGTTTCATAACTAGTCAAAATATCTGGAGATTTAATGGCAAGCTGTGATTTAACATGTTTCTCTTTCTGAAGAGGAAATATAAGGTCAGTAATTTGATACATTTTTTTTCCCTTAAAAGTTTATATGTTCTTCAAATGCTATTCCTAATTATACTTTCTTGATTACACTGCTTATGCTTGTTTGTAAATAATCTGTCATGCTTTAACTAATAATAATTAGAACTAAATAATAGTAAATAATATGTTTTATTTTTAACTCTATTAATATAAACAGTAAGTAACATTCTATTGTATATACTTCTTATAGCTTTCTCTTACATTTTTTTAATTTCTGCCTTACACCCTTTTACTTTCTACTCTCTTTTCTTTTCTTTATTAATATATAGAAATGCTTTTGATCATATAGACACAGTAAATAATAAGATTTGCATAGGAGTTGAGTTGGGACAAAAATGTTGAGTTTTGTTACTTATTAATAATTTTGGGCTTGATTTCACTTACATAGAGTCTGTAATAACCTGTAGAATGCATTGTGAAGGTTTTGTCATGTTTAGATGCATTTACACTGCTAAATGAATGTTTGTCACTAGTTTTTAATAAGTTTCTCGCCAAAATGTTAAGAGAGACAATCTGGGATGTGGGCTGTCTCATGCACAGTGTCCATGAGCTACTTCAAAAGCTTCAACTCTCAGAATTCTCACAGAGAAGCTGAAAGCAGCTAGTCTCACCTCTGACCTAGATATCACACTGACACATCACAGATACAGAAATGACACTACCTAATTATACTTTCTTGATTATACTGCTTATGCTTGTTTGTAAATAATCTGTCATGCTTTAACTAATAATAATTAGAACTAAATAATAGTAAATCATATGTTTTATTTTTAACTCTATTAATATAAACAGTAAGTAATATTCTATTGTATATACTTCTTATAGCTTTCTCTTACATTTTTTTATTTCTGCCTTATACCCTTTTACTTTCTACTCTCTTTTTCTTTTCTTTATTAATATATAGAAATACTTTTGATCATATAGACACAGTAAATAATAAGATTCGCATAGGAGTTGAGTTGGGACAAAAATATTGAGTTTTGTTACTTATTAATAATTTTGGGCTTGATTTCACTTACATAGAGTCTGTAATAACCTGTAGAATGCATTGTGAAGGTTTTGTCATGTTTAGATGCATTTACACTGCTAAATGAATGTTTGTCACTAGTTTTAATAAGTTTCCGCCAAAATGTTAAGAGAGACAATCTGGGATGTGGGCTGTCTCATGCACAGTGTCCATGAGCTACTTCAAAAGCTTCAACTCTCAGAATTCTCACAGAGAAGCTGAAAGCAGCTGGTCTCACCTTTGACCTAGATATCACACTGACACATCACAGATACAGGAATAGCAGATTAATAATATGTGTTAAAAACCTATGTCCCAAACATATACATTACTATAACTCATTTAATTCATCTGATTGACAAACATAAATAATTGTATAACTCTATACTGGAAGAAATTGTCATGTGATATATTTTAAAGCAGTAGCATAGCATGTTTGTAAAATCTGGTTACTAAAATGTGTTTGCTGTGCATTATTTTGTATAAAGCAGACAGATTTATTGAAGGGACAGCAATGTAAGATGGTGCTCAGTAAAGATACAACTCAGTGAGATCAGATATATATATATATATATATATATATATATATATATGTATGTGTGTGTGTGTGTGTGTGTGTGTGTGTGTGTGTGTGTGTGTGTGTGTATGTGTGTGTGTGTGAGTGTGTATGTGTGTGTGTGTGTGTGTGTGTGTGTGTGTGTGTGTGTGTGTGTGTGTGTGTGTGTGTATGTGTGTGTGTGTGTATGTGTGTATATATATATATATATATATATATATATATATATATATATATATGTATATGTGTATATATGTGTACATGTGTGTATGTGTGTATGTATGTATATATATATATATATGTGTGTGTGTGTGTGTATGTGTGTGTATGTAGATATGTATATAAATGTTTCTGAGAATCTGCTTAACTATGAAGTATGATTTATAACAATTTCTATTAATACAATATTTCATTCTATTGGCAATAATGAGTTTGAGTAAATGCTCATATACAAGCAATTCAAGGTTTTTTTTGGAAGCTGTTAACTGTATTTACATGACAGAAAATAGATGCATCCTAATATATGTAATGTCTGAATCATATTAGCCAAAGTTTTTGATTTAAATGAATGTTACAACTTATTTTTCTCTCCTCTTGATTTCTAACATCAAGATTATTTGAATGCTATTTGAATACAAGTGTTTTATATTACACAGATGTATATAGTAGTATGAACAGTTTTTAAAAAAAAAAAAAAAAGTTTATTTTAGTTTATATGATGCTGTTTTACCAAATGTGTAGTCTTGTCTTGCTAGATAATTGAATTGAAAACTGTTAACTTCAGTTAAATATAACTAGTATTAAATTGATAAGGTGGTAGCTGACGTACTGCTGCTTAGGGTAGGGGGTTAACTTGAGTGGTAAATACTACTCTAAGTTGGAGTTTACAACTCCAGGCTGGATGCAAGGTTTAATCCTTACATTATTTTCACTTGTTCATTGTTATTTGTATATAGTTTTGACATCCACAATATATTTTGTACATTCATTGTCACTACAAACAAAATTGAATCCTATACGAAATCCCATAAGAGATTCAATAAATACAGCTATATTTAAAGGTACACCTAAAGGAGGAGATGTAACATTACTTATCTTGTTATTTGTTATTTTGATCATAAGATTCTTAAGTTTAAAAATGCCAAATGACATCTTTAAAAGGAATTTCTTTAAACATTAATGGATTGAATAATCCATGTAAAAGGGCAAGCCTAATAAGATGCATTAATTTACATAAGGCCAACTTAGTCTTCCTACAAGAAACCCATCTCTTGAAAAAAGATATTGATAAACTAGCCACAAACAAATATACAGTATTGGTTAGTTCAGAGCACACTCAGAAAAAAAGAGGAGTGGCTATTTTATGGAATAAAAGTATGCCCATTCCTAAAACCATTAAGTCTTATCAGGATGACAAAGGAATGTTTTGTATGGTTACAATACAAATTAATGGGAAGACTTACACTTTAATTAATGTTTATTGGATACCCGGAATTGGTATTAATACAGTGAAACATCATCTTGATAAGATCATATCATTCTCTATAGGAGATATTATTTTAGCTGATGACTTTAATTGTATACTACATGAAAGTGATACTACCACTATAGGAAAGAGAAGAATTACATCTAATGCAAAACATTTAAAGGATTTTGCTAATTCTTATCATTTGAATGATATTAATAATCAGATAGATTCAAAATCATTACCATACACCTTTTTTCTAACAGATACAAAACTTATTCAAAAATAGATAGGGTCTTTATTTCTAACCAGATGGTAACAGATTTAATTAATTCCAAAATCATTTCATGTCCTATATCTGATCATAATTCAATTGTTTTTGAATTCATGATAAAAAATACTCATAATGTTCAGATCAAAAGGATACCAGCATACTTAACTCAACTAAAAGACTATAAAGAATATATACTTTCAGAAGTAAAACATTTTTAGACATAAATAACACTCCTGAAGTCTCCATTGTTTATGTTTGGGATGCCTTAAAATCATATCTATATGGACAAAGTATCAGATGGTATAATAATAAAAGGAAATCTTGGGATAAGGAATTGTTAGATATTCAAAGTAAATTAAACTCTTATAAACATAATAATAAAGAAAATATTATGGACAAGAAAGTTATTGAAGAAATAAACAAACTAAATGAGAAATACAAAGAAATTTTAACTCATAAAGTTAAAATAACTTTAGAGAAATACAAGTTTTGTCTTATTCAATAAGCCCCAAATACTTACATAGACTTAAAAATAAAACAAGAAGGTTGAATAAACAAAACCATATCAAAGAAATCTTTTCTCTAAGGAAAAGAAGAATGTTTCTAGTATACCAGAAATACTAGATGAATTTAGAAATCACTTTCACAAAATTAACCATAATAATATTAACATGGAACCTAAAGATAAAATAAAGGAGTTTATAACCACAAATATGAATAAAAAGCTTAATAAACAACAGATTAAACTATTGGACAAGAGTATTTCATATACAGAAGTTATTACACAAATAAATAAGCTTAAATCAAACAAAGCACCGGGTAATGATGGTATTATACCAGAGATATATAAAATCCTTTCTAAAAATACATATTCATTAATACATAAGGTTTTATTTTGGCCCAAACTGAGTTAATAACCCCCATCTTGGCAATATACATTTATTTCGCCAATTTTAAAACCTAATAAAGATCCAACTAGATGTTCTTCATATCGGCCCATCTCATTACTTAATGTTGATTATAAAATGTTTATGAATATCTTTGCTGATAGATTGAAGACAATCATTCCCGGCATTATAGATATAGATCAGACAGGCTTCATTGTAAATAGAAATACTTTTGATAATATAAGAAGAACTTTAACATTAATAGATTTTGCAAATAGGAAAAAGAAAGATTTAACACTTATTAGTCTTGATATAAGTTCAGCATTTGATTCAGTAAGTTGGAACTATCTGTTTACCTTAATGAAGTGCACAAACTTCTCGGATGCATTTGTAAATCTAATTGAACATTTATACAAAGGAACGTTGGCTTATATTAAGGTAGGAACATATGTTTCACAAAAAATATCCATTCTTAAAGGTACAAAACAAGGATGTCCACTTTCTCCACTATTATTCACTTTAGTAATGGAGCCTTGGGCTAATTTGATCAGAAACAGTACTGACATAGAGGGTTTGAAATAGATGAAAATACAACATCCAAAATTCAACTTTTTGCAGATGATGTTCTAATTACATCAGCAGGATCTAATTCTTCTATACAGTCTCTATTTGATAACATGATGAAATTTAAAAGTATTTCTGGTTTAATATTCAATGAAGAAAAAACTAAAATACTACCTATATATACACGAAAAAATATTCTCATTAGTGATTTTACTAAATATGTACACAATTCAGGTCAGATAACTTATTTAGGTATAATACTATCTAAAGATATTAAATCTATTATATATAATAATTATAATACCTGTTTTCTTAATATACAAAATCTTTTTAATACCTGGAATAATATCTCTTTTACTATGGAGGAGAGACTTACAATTATTAAAATGATAATATTCCCCAAGATTTTATACTTAATACAATCAATAATACTTCCACCTACAAAATAATTATCAAGAAACTGAACACACTAATGTTAAATTTCTTATGGGCACCTAATAGACCTAGGATTGCATTAAAGAAACATACTAATAGCTGGTCTCAAGGGGGTATTTCTTTTCCAGACTTTAATTTATATACTATCTCTTCTATTGTAAAAGTTATTACTTTATTAATAGATCAGTCATATGTCACCAAATGGAAAGATTATTGGGAGCTAATTAGTATACACTTCATGAAAATCTCCTTAACACATAAAAATATGATTGTAAATAACCCCATGTTATGGTTACTAAAGGAATTTTGTACTTCACCTATTACACCTAAACATATGGTTTGTTACCCATTAAATATTATTATTAGTTATCGTAACTTTATATTCATGCACCCTAAGTATAGGGAATGGAATTTTATTGTATTTCCTATAATGTATACTCAGGGTATGCTTTTGTCATCTACTTCTGAAGGAACTCATTTAGCTATAGATAATGATCTAAAGTACTGGTATCAGTTGATATCTGATAATAAAGTTAAAAATCTAGATTTCTTAAAACAAGAATTTGATCTAAGAGAAACTTGCTGGTTAGAGGTTCAGACCTTTAGACAACATCTCATTAATAAAATAGATTTAATGTCTATAACTGTTAAAGAATCTATTCCAACACTGATTGATTACTTGATATTAAATTTACAACATAAAGTTTCTGATAAAGGTAAACTTTCATACATACATAAAGTTATCAGACAAGAAACTTTTACAGTGTAGATTCATACTGGAATTATTTCACTTCTATTAATGGGGACCCACCAAATCAACAAGATAAACAATATATATTGGAATCTGCTTATAGAACTACGTCTTCCATTGTCTGGAGACTTTATACATGGAAATTTGTACATAGATCTTTTTATACACCTTTGATGATGAATAAAATAAATAATAAAGATAATCTATGTAAGAGATTTAATGTAGAAATTAATGCTGACTGGGCTCATATGTTTTATGACTGTATAAAATTGAAAGAATACTGGAAGTCAATTAATGAATTTTTGCAGGCTCTTTTTACAGATAATTTCATTATTTCTAAAGCTCTTATATTATTCAACACACCTGTACCTCAAAGTGTTAAAAAGGTTAAGCTTCCCTTGTTATGGTCTATTCTAGCAGTGGCTAGGAAAATAATAACTAGAAATCGGATTTCAGATACACCTCCTTCGTTCAATGAATTTAAAAATGTTATGAATATAGTGTGCCATATGGAAATAAACACAATTAGGACTAGAACAAATAGAAAAACATCTTATTTTATTGTATGGGATAATTTACAAAATTTGTTAAAAAAATTTTAATTTCAATAGCATGGTATTTTAGTTTAATTAATTGATCTGATTGTAGTGGATGTCTTTGTAAATACTTTAGTTGTTTTGTTGAATATTATAATAATACCTATTTTTAATTACTTGTATAAAATTGTTATGATATTTCTCTTATATGTTAAAACAATAAACCTGTTTTGAAAAAAAAAAGAAACAATTTAACCAATAACAAAAATGTGAAATTGGGAAATGTATATAGAATAATTCTAAAATAGGTATAACAAATATACAAATGCAGATGGATCCATATCACAGATTGCAACTCCTGGATTATTGGTTCATACCATAAGTGTATTCATTTTAACCCTATTAAGTCCTGCTTACAAAACTGTGTAATCATCTATTCAAGCTGATGGTACAGCAAATTAAGGCTTTGAGCAATAAGGCTACCTCAGTTGTCTAACTGTGTGACTCTGAACAAGTCACTTAAAGTCACTTAAACAAACAACACTCCTAGGCTGTGTTTAAAAAGGGCCCACAGAGATAATTTCTCTACCTGTTTTCATAAATACATGTAACATAAAAAGGTCTAAGGAAATCAGTTCTCCACCCTGCTTAATAAATGAAATAAAAAGCACATCTCACCAGACTGCCAGAGATTGTCTTCACCTTTCTTTTCTAGGCTTTTGGATACTGGCAAAGGCACTGGTCTTCCCCATAGTGATTTTTTTAGGCTATGTCAAAACAACAAAATTTCCAACATAAAAAATCCACTCGAGCCAAACTCAAGGTTATGTTGCTTAGTACTAGGAGACTAAACTGGAAACTGCACTCCCTAGAAGCCCACTTCACCTTGGCAGATGCTGAAGTCTGTGCAGTCACTGAGACATGGTTCAGGGCCACAGAGAGCACCCCGGCCATGCAAGGCAACAATGCCTTCCACATGTTCAGACCCCAAAACAAAGAGTTGGAGGTGTATCCATCTTCATAAAAGCCAAATACATGTCGAGACTGGTTAAACAGTATGACTCTTTTGATGCTGCTCCAGGTCCAACTAACTATAGGTAAAACACTCTATCACATCATTACTAGCTACAGGTCCCCCGCCATGAATCAAGAGAAGCACACAGCCTACCTGGACTCACTAGAGTCACTCACTACACATTAAACACTTTGGTCATGAGAGATCTCAACTATCCTTCCATGGGTTGGGTGACATACAAAAACACAAACATGCTCACCCTGAGGTTCCTGGACTTTTTCAATACAAGTGCCCTAGAAATGCTAATCTGCACCCCCACAAAGGGTTCAAATGTCCTTTTCTTAGTACTCACCAACATGGGAGGGGGTCACTGCACTACTCGCTGTGTGTTGCCCTCCCCGATAAGGTCAGACCAAAAATCTGTCTCATTTGAAGTAACGATCAGACATGATGCTCCTACTGGAGCAAAAAAAAAAAACTGAAAAATGTTCTGCAAAGCAAATGACAGCTTACTAGTTGATGGTATAAAAAGTTTCAACCCTCCCTGCTAACAAAGCCAGCAATAACTCCTGTGTAGCAGAATACACAAATGCCCTGTATAACTACCTAAACAACTGTATAAACTCAGCTGTACCTGATCGGATCAAAACCAAGTCCTCCTGAAAAAACAGGCTGCCCTGGTGGACGTCAAGTATAAACAGGTTATATAATAGAAGGAAGACACTGATGTGTAAGAACAAGAAGGAATTTCATTAGCAGAAGAAGAATACGTTCCACAGCTTCAACAAGCAAATCTTATATCTTGTAAAGTCCTCTAAAATTAATTACAATACTAAATTAGTGTCCCTAGCTAAGAATAATCATAGGGCATTCTTTAGCTACATCCAAAATCTAAATGCAAACTTCACCACCCTTTCCCCACCAGCCGTACCCCAAAGCATACCTGACACCAGTCCTCTACCTAGCATCTCCAAAGAGCAGGTCATATCTGCTCTCTCTTAGGCCAAAAATACAACTTCTATGGGACCAGATAACATCTCAGGCTGCTTACTAAGCAATACAAAATAAGACACAGCTGAACCCCTTGGCACTCTCTTTAACATCAGCCTGAGCAATAGCTTTGTTCTAGCAGAGTGGAGAACAGCAACAGTAATCCCCTTGAACAGACAAGGTCCATCAACAGACCCTGGGAGCTAAAGACCCATAAGCCTAACCAGCCTTATCTGCAAGGCCATGGAAAGAATCGTCATGGATCTTATCAACAAGAACACAAGCAACCTTCAGACTCTTAACCCAACTCAGTTTGGTTTTGTTAAGGGTAGATCATGCTTACTGAACCTGGAGGACCACTTCAAGAATGTCACCAAAGCAGTGGGTGAAGGCAAAATAGTACATACTGCCAATTTTGACATAGCCAATGCTATGGACACAATATCCCACTTAGCTATCATTGAAAAACGTTTCCAGCTGGGGATTAAACCATACGTTACTAGATGGGTAGCCAACTAGCTCACTGATAGAATGCATATTGTCAATGCTGGGGATTCCACCTCTACCAGTCAACCAGTTACAAGTGGCGTACCACAAGGATCTCTGCTGGGCCATCTACTGTTTGGAAACTATTTGTCAGAAGTCCAGGCAAAAGTAGATACCCTATGGCTTTCCAAGTCTGTTGATGACTGCAAATGCGGTGCTAGCACTGGATGCCCAAATGATGTTAACATATTACAAAAGGAATATATGATAAAACAAGTCCTGCTGACTGTAAAGCTGTGCTCAACCACAAACCAAGTAGTATGAGCAAAAATGTAGAGCACAGCAGCACGCCAAACCAATAAAAAGCCAATGGCAAAGAGCAGTGTAAAATCCAAATAGACTTTTATTCGAACACAGGTGAGCGCTTTTGCGATAAAATCGCTTCTTCAGAGCATACAAAAAATCAGCAACATCTCAAATATTTGAAATGCAATCAATTAAATATCTACCAATAAAACATTCAAGTACACTAGCCGTAAACATTTTAAAGGCACAGCTTTCTTTTAAGACAGAAACTATAAAAGGCTATTGCCATAAAAACACACATAGCAGTATACTTATTTAAGAAGCTTTCTTTCTTTCTTTCTTTCTTTCTTTCTTTCTTTCTTTCTTTCTTTCTTTCTTTCTTTCTTTCTCTTTCTTTCTCTTTCTTTCTTTCTTTCTCTCTTTCTTTCTTTCAGAACTGGCTTAAGAGGTACTGATTCATTCAAGCCTGCACCTCTATGTGCTGATAGTTTAAGAATCCATCTTAAGTCTTTCCCTTCTATGACATTAGTTATATCACCCAACCTAAAACTTTCATAGATTACTTCTACTACCATGAACTTAAACCAGTGGTTAGTGCCTTTCTCTAGTATATGTTTAGATAAGACACTATAACTATGGCCCTTATTGGCATGGGCGCCGGAACCATAGAGTGAGGGGGGAGGGGATCCCCCCCCCCCCAGTTTTGCAGATCATCTAATTAAAAAAAAAAAAAGCCACGGCTCAGAGGACAGATGCAGCTGAATGATTCAGCTGCATCTATTCTAGCATGTCTTTTTTTTTTCAATTTCCCGACCCGAATCACTACCGGCGGCTGAAAAGACAAACGGGTGGTAAAGTATAGGTGCCAGAACCACAGCGCAAGGGGGAAGAGGACTCATGTGCATGTTGCACACTAATTTAAACACAAAAGTGTGCGGAAAACACTTCTTGCTGATAAGGCTCCCAAGTGTTAGCTCCGTGGATAACTGCTTACTTCTAAGGCTCCAGTTCTGGAGTAAGTCAGTGATATTTCATTCTGTTATGCTTATGCAGTAAGTGATGGCCGTTTATTTTATGCAGTAGCTCTGAAGTGATAGTGATGGATGTTTAGTGCTAGCTCCATTTATTTTATGCAGAAGCTCCGAAGTGATATTTCTGGCTCCGTTTATTTTATGCAGTAGCTCTGAAGTGATAGTGATGGCCGTTTAGTGCTAGCTCTATTTATTTTATGCAGAAGCTCCAAAGTGATATTTCTGGCTCGGTTTATTTTATGCAGTAGCTAGATAGCTCACTTTGTCATTGGCCTAAATCTTTCTTTATCCCACTATGTTCTGTAAAGTGGCTGGAATTTCCTTCAATACCTTAATCAAACCAGTGACAAAATGGTACACAGATTGTTACAGATTTGATTGTAGTAATGTTAGTGTATGCGTTGCATTTTTAATTCTGCATTTCAAATATACAGAATCGAAAACATAGGAAGTAACAGTACATGAGTTTACTGTATGAGGAATCGCTGGCTGTTCCCATGGTGGTGTGAAAACAGTGTGAAAGTTGGTGAAATATTTGAGGCATTGCTTAGAATGATATTTACAAATTGTCACCAAGGTTTCTAAACATTTACCGTCAGTTCTTTTGGCGTTAGAATGGGCTCTGATGTTGGGTACCACTTGAGAATGCATAGTATTCCAAGATGTTGATGACTGTTTCTAGAGGTCATTTGCACATAATTACAAGTGTAATTCTTTGACCAAGGATGTATTCAAGCTGTTTAATGTCTAGAATAATTTATGTGCTAGAGTTTGTAGGTACAATGCTACTGGATTTATATCAAAAAGGACCATGGCTCCAAAGTGATAGTCATTTAGTGCTAGTTCCATTTATTTTATGAAATAGCTCCAAAGCAATATTTCTTGTGTGTGTGTGTGATTGGGCTCAAACCTTGTATCTTAGGTATAAGGTCCTGTATTTTCTACCCACACCACCACATGCGATTCAGGGAGTTTGCCTCATACTTTTGGTCTGTTCCTCTTAAGATTTGTGGTTTTCTGACAAATCATAATGAAAGCCCTTTAAGTTTCAGTCTTACCATCTTTTTATTTGGAAACACACAACAGCACAAAACACTATTTTAGCAGCTTTGTAAGATTATACAAGCAGTATTTAAAATGTGTCCCTGGTTTTAGCCCTTTGCCCCCACCCAAACCAATTTTGGCTTTTTCCAGATTTGTTCTGCTGTGAAATTGAAAGAATTAGTTGTGTCAAGTGGATGGTGCAGTGGTAGTGTTCTTGCCTCACAACAAATTGTTATGTGGTTTGATTCCTGGCTGGGGTGCTTTCTGTGTGGAGTCTGTATGTCCTCTCTGTATTTGGGTGGGTGCTCTGGTTTCTTCCCATCTTACAACGATAGGCATCTAGAGCATTTCTCCCTGGGCCTCTGGTGAAAATTGGCTTTCTTCCAAGTCTGATTTTCCTGGTTAAATAATTAAAACTTTTTACAAGGAGCTGAGAGCTTCACGGGAAGAGAAGTTTAGCACTGCATATTACAAGACCATTTGCATGTTAGCACAACAGGTAGTAGCTTGCTTTTGATGCACAAGGCTGTGGGTTCTACTCCCATAGTATACATATAGATCGCTGATACTGTACTATGTTGTATTTTAAAGGGAGTGGATGCTATAGTCTTGTGAATGTCCTCCTTTGGAGGAGTTACCTAGTAACTATGAACCTGTTATCAGTTTGCCGTACATTCCCTGTTGCAATATTATTAGCTTATCATTTTTTAATATAACATAGACAATTTATTCTTTAAGGGCAACAGCAATTTATTTTTAGATGAAACAATGAAATATAGAGTTGTTTCCTAGCAGTAACCTCTTCATTAGTTAGAGATCCCTTAAATGTGAATTACTTAGATGGCATACTTCTGCAGACATTTTGCATATTTACTGATATTGGTGGAATATGAGAAGTTTGAGTGGCCTTTTATAGTTGAAATTTTCTAAAATGGGTAGTTTTGTTATGTCATTATTGGTTCATACATTTTGTTTCATTGCTTACTGGAAGACTGTTCAAAACTACAGATTTAAAACACATTCTAACAACTGGTGCTGTATTATGAAAGGAATATAATTTAATACAACCAGGAAGGTAAATCAAGGAACGCATACATGTATACATGGCCCTAAAAATGTGTTTGAAAACAGCCCAGAGGAAAGTGTGAAAGGCTCAAAATCATGGGCAAATTTTAAGCTTTACTCTTGTTACCAAAGCAATGGATGAAAGTAAAACAGTTCACACCACATTACCTTGACCTGGCCAAGCCGTTTGACACAATCCCCCACTCAGGTGTAGTACAAAAGATGAATAATGTAGGAACAAACACATCACCAGCTGCATTGCCAAATTGTCTCACAGGATGCAGGAGATCAAAACAGGGGAAGAGACCAGTTACCAATGGAGTCCCCCAGGGTTTGGTGCTGAGACTTTTTCTGTTTGGCATATATATCTCAAAAGTAAAATGAAATACCAAAGAGCTTTGGCCAGCTAAGTTTGAGATAACTGCAAGCTAGGAGAAGTTATTGAATCCCAAAATGACTTAACCATCATGCAGGTTTGTCCCAAATAATAACTGGTGTCAAAATCATGAGAATGCCCTCTGAGAATTGATCCAATTGTTTGGCATTTGGGAACTTGTGTGTACAGTGACCTAACCTTTGACCAACATGTGCCCAGAGTCATTAGAAAGCCTTTCTGTATTGCAGCTTACAAAAAAATTGATTGTGACTAGATCTAGAGATGTTGTTGCCCCCCCCCCTTTACAAAGCTCTCATTATGTCAATCATTTTGTATAATGGCCACTTTGGCATGTATCTGTCCAGCCCCATGCAACAACTGGAATACCTTCAGAGATAACTTACTAAAAGGATACAAGTCCTAAACAACAGGTCATGCATGGACCACCTCAAAGATTTATTACTATACTCAGTATCCTACAGAGTGCTTAGAGGTGACATGTCTGGCATACAAAGCATTCTCCGACATAATACAGATGGACCTACTGAACATCAGCAAGTCAAATTGCATCAGAAATACTCAGTCCAGGTATCTAAACTGAATGTTGTGGAGAGATAGATATATATCACAGAAGCTACCACTGTTCCAGAACAGACTATCCATAAAAATAAAGCAAAGCTCATCCATCCATATTCAAATGCAACTTGGATCTAAGGATGAGTAATAGAAAATGTACTCCAGTATTTCCCCTCATGCCACTAAAGGATAGAGGCAGTTCCTAAATGCTGCATCCCTTACATGGCCCCCTCAAATTATCTATGGTATGATCACAGTTGTTCTCACTGGGGCTAATATACAATTATCAGCCATGGGAATATCTAAAATCAATCAGAAAATGTTAATTCAAGCACCAAAAGGGAATTGGCTAAGCTTAAAATGTCCTCCAAGTGAACCTATGTTCTGGTAGCAAATAGTTATAAATATTTTTAGTTCACTAAGTGCCCCTGTCACCCCCCAGTCTTAAACAGCTTCCGGCACCTATGCTTATTGGCACAATAATAATGGTCTCTAATTTGTTTCTTACGTTGCCTATTAGTTTTTCCTATATAACATTTTTAACAAGTCACACACTGTGCTAAATAAACTAAGGTTTTAGTGTTACAATTAGCTTTAACTTTAAAGACATAATGATTACCATAGTCTGGTTGTATAAAAATATTGGTTATATCAATGTATTTACAAAAAGTACATTTACCACAGATAGAGGTACCAAAACTAGTTGTTCTAATACTAAGTTGTGGAGTTTATTTGTATTAGGGAAACAAAGCTGTCTTTTCAACAATTTTTTATTTTTATAAACAAAATTTGGGGCTACACTAACAAACTCACATAGAATAGGGTCAGAAGATAAAATATGCCAATTTTTTGTAATAATATTTTTTTATATCTATGCTGTCAGTACTAAAAGTCATACAATAAACTACATTGCTATAATTATTATTATGGGCAGTCTTTCTTATGTTTTCTTTACATGAAAAAAAAATAAATAAACGGGTGTCCACTACTTTGTCTGTCTAA
Source organism: Protopterus annectens (assembly GCF_019279795.1). NCBI lineage: Eukaryota > Metazoa > Chordata > Ceratodontiformes > Protopteridae > Protopterus > Protopterus annectens. The sequence continues at coordinate 1,021,532,669 of NC_056726.1, read as the reverse complement.
CTTGACCCTTTCACATGCTTTACTAACTTCAAAAGGTTTATAACCACGTTCTATAAATTCCATATTAGTGAAACACATAGTTGTTTCAAATTCTTGTTCATAGTCATGGAGCCTAAAAACTCTTAAAAGTTGACTTCTTACCACATTTCAAGAATATGTGGTGGATATATACTATTACATTGAAGATAACTATGTGTGTACAGCTTTCCATCTATCTCCCTATACAGGGTAACATCAAGGAAATATATACAAATGCAAGAATGTTTCATAGTAAACTTAAGGAAGGGTGTAATTGAATTTATAGCACTTAGAAAATTATTTAAATTTTCAAGGTCTCCTTTCCAAAAAATATATAAGTCATCAGCAAAATGCTGATAGAATTTTACATGCACATTAAATTGTTCAACATTTAAGATGTTTACATTTTCCCAGTATGCCACGACCATATTGGTATAGTTATTGGCTCAGGACATGCCCATAGCTATGCCAGAGGTCTGCAAGTCATATTGATTCTCAAATAGAAAAACAATATATTCTAGTGCCAGCTCTATAAGGTAGCAAATAAACTCTATTTTTTCATCAGTAAGAGAGCCTTCTTCTTTAAGAAAAATGTTTACATAGGAAACACCTATTTGGTTAGGTACAACCCTAAACAGAGACGTAACATCTAATGTTACCATAATCTCTGTATGAGTTTCAGCATAACTGTCAAGAAAATAATAAAAATCACTTAAGAAATGTTCTGTAATATGCAAAACAATAGCATACTTGTCTAAAATGGGTCTTAAATGTCTTTGTACGTATAAAGATGCTGGATCGGTTAGCCATCCACCTCCAGCTATTATGGGTCTAAAAGATGGCGTTACAAGATTTTTATGTATTTTCAGCAAACCATTCAATGTAGGTACAACAGGATGTTCTACTATAAGATACTGGAACAGTTCCTTAGAAATAACTGTTTCTTCAAAGCAGTTAACAAGAGACTTGGTGACCCTTTCAATTAACTGTTGTACAGAATAAAGTTCTATGCTGGTATATGTATTGTCATCTCTAAGCAGGGTATTCATAGTAGTAACGTAATACTCTTTATCTAACACAACAAAGGAATTGCCTTTATTGGCTGGTTGTGTTACAATGTCAAATACTAAGAAATGTAAAAAGAATCCAGGCCACCTTGTAGAGGCAATACAGTCTTTATATCAAAACCACAATTACAGATATGAGCGCTTTCGTCTACAAGCTAGACTTCATCAGATAAAAACATACACATCTGCTACCCATTGCTTAAATAGCATTTCCCCTATATATTATCCAATTAACATTTAAAGGGAACACATTTAAAAATTCACATATACTAGTCATTCCTTTATGCAATTCCTAAAATACAATTCCTAAGATAACACTCAGCAGTGTATTAAAACAAATACTTTTTTTGTCATATAGTAAAAATTCTTGTTAGAACTACAAAAATATATTGAAAAAAATAGAGTTTATTTGCTACCTTATAGAGCTGGTACTAAAATATAATGTTTTTCTATTTGAGAAGCAATATTACTTGCAGACCTCTGGCATAGCTGTGGGCACATCCTGTGTTAATCGCTACGCCAATATGGTCATGGCATACTGAGGAAATATAAACATATTAAATGTTGAACAATTTTAATGTGCATGTAAAATTCTATTCATGTTTTGTTGATGACTTATATATCTTTGGGAAAGGAGACCTTGGAAAGTTTAAATAATTTTCTAAGTGCTATAAATTCAAGTACACCCTTCCTTAAGTTTACTATGAAACATTCTTGCACTTGCACACTAAGAGAGATACAGAAAACCATGTTATACACATAGTTACCTTGAACATAATAGTATGCATCCACCACGTATTTTTGAAAATGTGGCAAGAGGTCAACTTTTAAGAGTTTCTAGACTCCATGACCAGGAACAAGAATTTGAAGCAACTATGTATTCCACTAGTATGGAATTTATAGAATGTGGTTTTAAACCTTTTGAGTTAGTAAAGCATGTGTAAGGGTCAAGTTAGATAGACAAAGTAGTGGACGCCCGTTTTTTTCACATAAAGGAAACATAAGAAAGACTTCCCATAATAATAGTTATAGAAATGTAGCTTATTGTATGACTTTTAGTACTGACAGCATAGATATAAAATATTATTACAAAAAAAATGGCATATTTTATCTTCTGTCCCTATTCTAAGTGAGTTTGTTAGTGCAGCCCCAAATTTTGTTTATAAAAATAAAAAATTGTTGAAAAGATAGCTTTGTTTCCCTAATACAACTAAATTACAGCAACCTAGTATTAGAACAGCTAGTTTTGGTACCTCTATCTGTTGTAAATGTACTTATTGTAAATACTTTGATGTATCCAATACATTTATACAGCCAGACAATGGTAATCATTATGTCTTTAAAGTTAAAGCTAATTGTAACACTAACAACTTAGTTTATTTAGCACAGTGTGTGACTTGTTCAAAATTTTATATAGGAAAAACTAATAAGCCACTTAAGGAACGAATTATAGACCATTATTATTGTGCCAATAAGGGCCATAGTTATAGAGCCATAGCTAAATATATACTAGAGAAAGGCACTAACCACTGGTTTAAGTTTATGGTAGTAGAAGTAATCTACGAACGTTTTAGGTTGGGTGATATAACTAATGTCACAGAAGGGAAAGAATTAAGATGGATTCTTAAACTATCAGCACATAGAGGTGCAGGCTTGATTGAATCAGTACCTCTTAAGCCAGTTCTGAAAGAAAGAAAGCTTCTTAAGTAAGTATACTGCTATGTGTGTTTTTATGGCAATAGCTTTTTATGGTTTCTGTCTTAAAAGAATGCTGTGCCTTTAAAATTTTTATGGCTATTGTACTTGAATGTTTTACTGGTAGATATTTAACTGATTTAATTTTAAATATTTCAGATGTTGCTGATTTTTTGTATGGTCTGAAGAAGCGATTTTATCGTGAAAGTGCTCACCTGTGTTCGAATAAAAGTCCATTTGGATTTTACACTGCTCTTTGCCATCTGCTTTTTATTGGTTTGCTATGGTGCTGTGTTCTACATTTTTGTTCACATTACAAAAGGGGCTAACACAGACAAATGATTGGTGCTAAAGTCTCGGACTAAAACTAAATGCAAAAATGGCATTATTATTCCCTTTGACAAAGAGAAAGTCCCTGCAAATTACAATATTGACAACATCCCCCATAAATTTAAATCCAGTGTTGCAAGATTATGGACACAGGTTGATTACAATCTAAACCTCGATCACCATGCGCCCACAGTGGTAAAGAAAGCCTTCTGTGCTGCATATCTCATAAGTACGGGCATCGCATCCAAGACTAAGAATGTTATAACTCCTCTGTAATCAGCCCTTTTGCATGTACCTCACCAGACACCTGCAGCAGCTGGAGAGGTCACAGAGGTTTCTCACCGAGAATATTCAGGGCCTCCAAAACATGACCTACATGGAAGGACTGAAAGCCCTGTCACTGTACTCTGTATCCCACACTCTCCTGAGAAGTGACTTGTGCATGGCCTACAGAGCCAGTCTCTCATCCTACCCTAATGGAAATATTGCACATCCAGACAACAAATGGGACAAGAGTCACTCGCAACACCCATCTAACCAAGGTCAATTAAAGAACATGGGTATAACATGGCTAGGCTTGTAAAGACCCTAGAGGCATTAGGCTAGTAACCTTCTATGAACTTATAATCTAGATGTTGGATTACAACTCCTGGTTTATCAGTTCAGACCCAATATATAATTTTAACTCCATTATCATCTGTTTATAAAATACATTATTATCTTCTTTGCTGTACATTTTTATTATGCTTTTAACTATGTAGTTGCTGTGATATATTCACTGTGCCTGAAAATAGTCACTGTTGATTAATGTACTGCACCAGTAAGTAAACTTAAATAAAATACAGTTCTCATCTCCTTCAAAAACACCATGTCCCAGGCCAGAGACCAGAATAAACTAGTCTCATGCCTCTTTCTAGATCTCTCAAAGGCTTTCAATACTGTCTCCCACCCCCACCTATTAGATAAACTCTCAGAACTAAATCTATCCACCTCTGGCATCTCCTGGTTCTCCAGTTACCTTAGCAATCGATTCCAATCTGTCAAATGAAACTCTGCAAACTTCCCCGAACTCCCTATAAAAATGGGAGTCCCCCAAAGATCAGTTCTAGGACCACTGCTATTTAACATCTTTACCAATCAATTATTTATCTCTACCCCACAGTCATCACTAGTACAATATGCTGATGACTCCACAGTTATCACCATTGCAGATAACATCCCCAACCTCCACACCACAGTACAAACCTCTTTTTTGTCCATTGAAAATTGGCTCAACATTAACTATCTAATCCTGAACCCTAAGAATACCAAACTTTTACTCTTCTTGCTTAAAACTAAGAACCATCTGAAATCAACCTTCTTCATCACCTCTCACAATAACATGCCCATCACAGCTGAAAGCTACACTAAACTACTAGGAGTCATTATAGATGACCAACTAAAATTTGACCTGCACGTACTAAGTAGTATTAAGAAAACACACCAAAAACTCGGACTTCTTTACAGAAATAAAAAACCTCCTCTCCAGCAAGGCAAAGAAAGGCCTATCTCTAGCCTATATGTTACCTGCTCTTCGCTATGGCTCACAGATCCTAACCAACTTACAAACCTCACTTTTATGTCTAAATTAGAATCAACCTATAACAAAGTAGCTAAGTTCACCACTGAACTACCACACTCCTCTCATCACTGTTTAGCACTCAGAAAACTGAACTGTCTGGAATTCCCCCATAACCTTAGACTCTCACAACTTAAGATAATCCACTCTATTCTACACCTCTCCACCTTCTGTCTCAGCATAGCATCTATTATCTCTCTCTACATACCTGCGCGAACACTCAGTAGCTCTGAACAACATCTCTTATCCATACACAAACCAAAAATAAACTTAGGAAAATGTCTTTATAGTTTCAACCCAGCTGAAAACTGGAACAAACTACCACTTTACATTAGACAGATCCAACCCAAATACCAATTCAAAAAGGCTGTGATAATCTACCTAAAAAATAGAAAACCTTGTCCCTGTCATCACCCTCCTGACTAACTCCTCTCCCTTTGCACTAACAACTTTACTCCTCTCACCCCCACCTGTACTGCCCTACTTTCTTTAAAATTTTCCAAAGTACAATAAGCATTCCTATCTCTCTACTTTATAACCAGACTCTACAAAATCTTCTCCTACCTCACCACCTCTCTCCCTGCTTGACTATCTTTAACTAATACTATCTCTTGATATTGTGATACCACCCCACTGTAAATTTAACTTTCTCTGGACTATTATGTAAATAGGTGTGCTATACTCTTATGTTGTCTTTTGTATATTGTTTGGATTACTTGTGTACTACTTTCATACTGACTTGTACAGTGATTCACTACCTGCTACTGCATTCACTTTACTGTTTTTTGTATAACATTTGCTGAATACTATGTAATAACTGAGGAGCTTTTCTCCCCGGGTCTCCACAGAAAAAGGGCACTAGCCCAGTTGGACTAACCCAGTCAACAAATGTCAAATAAATAAATAAATAATGTTTCATTTGTAGACTGGTGAATTGATAATATTAATAGCTTTTATTGCTCTGTAACATTTTCCTCAGGAACATGCAAACTGCTCTTGTCTTTATTTTCCTGGGTCTCTTTTTTAGAAACACTTCAAAGAAAAACACTCCACTCATCTGGCATAATCCAAAGAACATTTAGACATCAAACTGCATTTTCTTATATCTTAACCAATTTCTTAACTACGTAAATATAATGTTGTGCTGAAGGAAACATTCCACAAATAAATTAACTTCCAAATTTATAATTCAGTAATTGTCAAGCCCCAAAGTCAGCCGGAAACATTTTATTTAAATGACATATTTCCAAATTCATGATAATGTAACTAGACATTATTATAAGTTTCATGTTTTCCCAACCCTGAAAAAAACAAGCATGGTAAAATTTGTCAGGGCAGTGAAACTTGTGGTGCAGTGTTTTCCAGATGTAACTGAGCAAAAACTAATACAATAATCATGTCAGAAAACATCTGAGATTATCTTTTTTTAAAGTCACACGCAGTGATGCCAATCATAATCTTCTCATCTAGAAGTTTAATATGCCATGCAGACATGAATAATAAACTGTGGTAAAGCTAACGTAAATTCAATTGCCTTGTAATTTTATGAAACATAAGCATTTGATAAACAGAACGCTTACAGTATCAGCACTGTGTGTATTACATGACCTAGTGAGCATAATTAAATAGGAAGTAAGAATCACACAAATACTTAAATTTCCCAGTTTGCTGTGAATGATATAGACATTCAGACCATTGACAAGAAGAGGGACACACTGTCCATTCAGTTTCCTAGAGCTAAACCTTCTCTCTTACCACAACTGTGAACTACACAGAGCCAAGATCAGAAAACATCATGTCGGTCTAAAATTCATTTGTTTAGAGCTTATAAGCAGCCAAGAATAACAGATTTATTCTGTACAAGAAAGCTTTGATGGCACATAGATATGCCTCTACTATACAGAAGTATAATTCTTTGTTAAACTTTAAATGTGTATTTAAAAAAATAAATTAGTTAAATGTTAAATGTCTATTTAAAGAATAAACTCATTTAATTTACAGAACTAATAAAATGTAAAATACTTACAAAGTGAAATCACTAATATGGTTAGCAAAGACATTCTTCTTCTTAGGACCCACAAGAAGGAAATGCAAGTAGCTTGGTTACTTAGTTCAAACACAGTTTGTTAGAAACAGGAAGAAGGAGTCTAACACTTAAATACGGCTTTAGTGATCTAACACCTTAACCTCATCATTTCTGAAATTTCACCATAAATAGAGACAGCATGACAGTTTTAGTTACTTATGTGATGTGTGCAAAACATGCAGCTGAGAAAATTCTATTATGAGGAACCCTTGCTTTACCAGAGACAGGGTTGTAAGAAAAGCTATATATTTTGTGAACCTAATACTAGACAGAAAAAAATGGCACATATATTTAATCGCCTTCTGTTTTATGAAACTTATCTGTTATGAATTAAGTTGTGTACAGTTTAATCTCAGCTTTTATTACTGTGCATCACATTTTATGCAACAAGAAAATGTTTTAGATTTTATTTGTTGCAAAAGACACTGAGTTTTTTCATCATACAGAGTGGGTCTTAGGTGAAATGGAGCCCTAGACAAAAGTCTACCCCCCAGATTCTGCAAGCCTTACATGGTGTGCAGGATCAGTGAAGGAGCCCTAGCAGGCAATATGTCTGCCGTGCGATCCAGGAATAGCCTGTAGGAGTGTGCACGAGTGCTCCTGCACTAGTTCTACACGGAATCAGCCCCTGTATGCAAACTACCTCATTTGCAGGAGAAATCCATGCAAATGAGGTGAATTTGCAATCCAGGAAGCTGGAAACCGGCCGTGCAGGACTAGTGTAATCTGCAGAAATGTACTCGGTTAGTAAGTGAGTACATTTCTGCAAATTCTAAAATGGAGCCCTGTCAGCTCCAAATAAAGGATGCATATCATTCAGGAAGCATGCCAATGACCAAATATAAGGCCATTGGCATTGACAACAGTTTAAAAAATAATAAAATCAACTTTTATTTATTTTTTTTAGCTGATCTCAGCTGTTTAAGCATAGGGCAGTGGCACCCAAACGGGATTGGGCAAAAAATAAAACAACCCCCCCCAAAAAAAAGCATTCTAACCAAAATCACTATTCTGCCATTATAGTCAATGGCAGGCAGAAGACAACATGGCCAGTGAGTAGTGGTTGCTAAGGGGGGAGGCTCAGTGTGAGACATGTAACTATACATTAGCAGGCAATCCTATGCAAATGAGGGGAATGATCGTGAATCCCAGATTTCCCCAGAATGCTAGTCAGCTCCCAACAGTATAAGAGCAGGAATAGCTTGGTGCAAGCCTAGGAGTTAGCTGACATCATAGGGGGATGTGTCAGGCATACTGTAAGCAGATTGGAGCCCTGTGGCTCAGGTTTGCACCTAGCTTAGCACAGCTAGGCAAGGGGGTGTGTCTGAGGCTGCCTAGCACTCTTTACATTGCCTAAGCGGGTGTGCACGCTGCACACCAGATTTTAAAGGAAAAAAAAAAAACCAGGAAATAGCAGCTCTGTGCACATTTGAGCACTGTGTTTGCGCGGTGCACCCCCGGGCTTAAACAGGAAGGCAATGGGAAGGGAAAACAGTAGTAGGAAGGTAATCTAGGAGAACTAGCATAGCTGGCAGGTGAAATGTATCAGAATAAGCCAATTACACAGGCAGCAGACCAGCCCAGTCAAGAACACTACCATAAACTATGCAAACACCTTCCCTTCTGGTTTTTCCCATACTCTACACCACTGGTGTATACAAGCAGGAAAGTTTTAACAGACAAAACAACAAAATGATAGGGGCTGCAATAGCTATCATACAACAACTTGTGGAAGAGGCTGAGGGTGGTGAGGATGTGAATGCTGTTGACCAACCCACAGTGAGGAGACGGAGAAGAGTGTACAGACCCAGGGTGACCTACCAAGGGCTACATGAGCTGGAGATAGTGGAGCGCTATAGGGTGGGCAGGGACCTCTTTCAACAAATTGTTGAGCTGTGCCAGCCACGCCTGACACACAGAACTAATAGAGGGGAACCCATCCCAGTGGATACCAAGGTATGTGTAGGCCTAAGAATACCAGCTACAGGTGCCTTCCAAAGACCAGTTCTGGATATGATGGGGATCTCACAGGCATCAGCATCCAGGGTACTCCACCAGTTCCTGGATGCCATGTCAGCACATGCCGGTGAGCACGTATATTTCCCCAACACCCGTGAGGATTTGGCCAGCAATATGCAACTGTTCCACCAAATAGCAGAATACCCTGAGGTACTGGGTACTATAGACTGCACGCACATATGCATCAAAGCACCACCTGGTGAGTGGGGTAGGGTCTACATCGACCTCAAGGGCTTCCCCTCCATCAACTGCCAGGTCATGTGCGATGCCCAGGGCATAATAATGAATGAGTATGCTGGCTGCCCTGGAAGCTATCACGATTCCCACATCTGGCATCTGATGCAGCTGTACACAGATTTGCCAATGGGGACATCCCTCACGGTCACCTAGTGGGGGATGCTGGATACGCATTGGAGCCATGGCTGATGACACCCATCAGAAATGCACACACACCTGAACAAGAACACCATAATGAGACACATGCACAGACCAGAATTATAATAGAGCATGTGTTTGGGATGGTCAACTCATGATTCCAGTGCCTGACACATCCGGTGGAGCCTTGCAGTACTCACCAGCTACATGTGCCCAAATTGTCATCGTATGTGCCATGCTACACAATATAATCCTGCGGAAACAGCTGCAGCAGGAACAGCACGGGGCAGGCCCACACTGCCCCCCACCATTGCCAAGGCCTGCACAGGCACAGAATGACTCAGAGGAGGACCAACCTGAGCCTGCCCCAGTAGGCAGAAGGAGGCGTGCCCAATATGTCCTGGCCTTGGCAAAGAGGCAATGCATAGCACATACATTGACACAGGAGGGACCCAGGGAATAGTACCTCTCTCTGACTCTCACATACAGTAAAAGGGATGCCAAACATGACACTACCTGTGCTCAACCATGTGTAGGGAGTGTACCATGTGCATCCAACATAGGCAGCCCTGTAGCACCACCCTCAATACTGCGACACCCACAAGGTAAGTCACTCAACCTACCAATTGCCGAATGGAGTAGAATATGTTGTATCTATGGTATGGATGTGAGCATGCAAGGGAATTGGGAGGCTGAATGGTATGCCAGCAGATAGTATACACCTATAGTGGCACCATGAGGTCTGTAACAAATACTGGTGTCACCATAGTAGCCAGTACTACACAGGGCGACAAAACCCACTGCAGGACATATGCTGGGCCACATGTGTGTCCATATGACTCACACATGCCAGTCAGGGATGTTCACAAACCCAACAACAGTCTCAGCCAGCAGGACAGGTGTAGACAAACACAAACAGAGGCTGTGCTATGGCCTCTGAATGATGCCTATGGGTAACCCCCCCCCTCGAGGCCTACACACACAGACTACATCAGGTCAGGCAGTGGGATGTTAGTTCTGAAGGGTAGGAAGTCAGAAACTAATATGTAGGTCAATCAAAGCTAAGACCTGTAGTACACTGATATGCCTCTAGTCAGCATGATAGGTTAGAATACAGAATGAAATGGAGTACCTGACATACCAGCAAAGTTATAGCAAATGTATACAAGTGTCAGGTGTGCCCCCCATCCTACGTAGAAATGTAAAGACAGTCAGGTGTGCCCCCCCAATCCTGTTTAGAAATGTAGAAACATTCAGGTGTGCCTCCCCCCAATCCTGTGTAGAAATATAGTAACAGTCAGGTGTGCCCCCATCCTATGTACAAATGTAGAATCAGTCAGGTGTGCCCCCAATTCTGTGTAGAAATGTAGAAACAGTCAGGTCTGTCCCCCCACAATCCTATGTAGAAATGTAGTAACAGTCAGGTGTGCCCCCCCCACAATCCTGTGTAGAAATGTAGTAACAGTCAGGTGTGCCCGCTAATCCTGTGTAGAAATGTAGAATCAGTCAGGTGTGCCCCCTCCCAATCCTATGTAGAAATGTAGAAACAGTCAGGTCTGTCCCCCCACAATCCTATGTAGAAATGTAGTAACAGTCAGTTGTGCCCCCCCCAAAATCCTATGTAAAAATGTAGTAACAGTCAGCTCTGTCCCACCACAATCCTATGTAGAAATCTAGGAACAGTCAGGTGTGCCCCTTCCCCCAACCCAGCGTAGAAATGTAGTAACAGTCAGGTGTGCCCCCCTCTCACAATCCTGTGCAGGAATGTAGAAACAGTCAGGTGTGCTCCCCCAACCCTACTTAGAAAGGTAGTAACATCCGGTGTGGCCCCCCAACCTAATTATAAATGTAGTAACGGTCTGGTGTGCCCCCCAATTCCAATATACACACGTTGTAACAGTCAGGTATGCTCCCCCACAACCCTATGTAGAAATGTCGCAACATGTATGTGTAGGTGTAATACCAGTGGAGCACAGATGCACAGAGATGGCCAAGGTAGCAGGATAGGTTGTAGCATCTGCACAATATGCAGGAATGTGTGTGTTAGGTTGATGTGTGTTTCACATTGTGTGAGAATGGTCGGTATGTATGCATGTTGAGATAAGTCCTGGTGGCCATTGTCCACAACTGCTGATGACAGTGACAAGTCCTCACAACTGCAGTGCCAAACACAATACCCACCAGTATAAAACAAGCTAACAGTAAGCCATTCTAAATGTATGGTGGTAATATGTGTCACCATCTGAAAGACTGACATGGCATGGCTGTTGGGCTAGATATACAAGCAGTACACAGGGGAAATTACCCCAGACATACAGTATACATTGTATCACTGTGAAATAGACACTCCCTTGGAATAGTACATACAGGTATGTATCACATTATCTGTTCCTGTAGTAGGGGATACCTGTGTTGTCTGCCCAAACACTCGCAGATCACAAAGGTGGTAGGACTGATGTATTGGGAAACAGCTGATATACCTGCACATGCAAGCATAACTGGAATACCCAATGCATATCTGTGTGTCAGATGCAAGTAGTGTCCATAGCACACATGCACCCAGCTCATGCAAACATCAACCACAGGTACTTCTCTGGTTGTACCCCTGCTGTGGGGTATGGGTACAATATGATCCCACCTGTATATTGCAATAGCAAAAGAATGCAGCATGCAGTGCAGGTGTCCCATGCAGGTGTGTCGTTAGCTGTAGGTAGCACCCTGCCAGCATCCACACCATCTGATCAAGACTGATAGAAGGTATTGGCTTGAACACCTAGCACACCTACCCTGTCACCCCAGGGGATTATACTGTATGGTGATCTGAGACTGTAGGACTGACAGAATGCAATGACCTGCCACATCTGGCCCGCATCAACACCTAATGGCCCACAGGCCTCTGCCAAGGGCCTGTGTCTCACACGTACTGGCAATGCATGTTATGTCATGGACACCCAAATAACAACACAATACACTCTGCATAAGCCATATGCAAGGCCATGTGGACAAACCACAGTAACATGTCCACCATGTCCCACTGCATGAACTGTGGACCACCACCAACACAGAGCTGTGATGGGGTGATAACCATAGTGAAAGTATCAGAGAATGTATGCATAATGTAAGGAAGAGGATAGAATAACAGATGGGGGGTGGGAGTGTAGGCAGCATGGAATGTACAAGATCTTTCACAAAGCTGTGTGCACACACTATCCCTAGCTGTAAACACATACATAGGTGATACATACCTGTCCATACACCACAATAGGGGTAATGTCCTGAATCATCGCCGCTGCCTCTAGGTAACCTCTGTGAATCTGTACAGCTGTGAGGTGTTGCCATAGCAATATAAGGCCATACTGTCATGTTGATGAATGTACAAGTATGGTATCCTCTGCCAGCACTGTGCCAAGGTGCTGAACTGGATACACAGATCCAGCAGCAAGTGTCTGCAGCTCCCCCTCCAGGATGGCATAACCATCCATGAATATGCAGGCATCTGCCCACAATACTGCACACAGCTGCAGTCAACCTTGTCCCCCAAGACATCACTGTGAGCAGGAATGCCTACCTGACAGTACATGAGGACAGAAAACATCACAGTGTATAACAGTACACATGTCTGAATATCTGTGCTAATAGCAGTACCATGTAGCTAAAGCAGCACAGACACAATCACCTACAGTACACACTTTCTCCTGCACACTTTGTACTCATATTGTCAAATGATCGACGGATACTGTGCAGAAACAGTTTGCTACCTGTAGGTGTACAACACAAAGGTCTGCACTGGAGTACAAACTACCTAGATTTGATCCACACGTTCAATACAGAAGGGCATACTGGGCATGCTCACACACTTAGAGAAATGAAGTCAATGTCAGACAACATACTGAAAGGTTATATTGGGCATGCTCACACACTTAAACAAATGAAGCCCATGTCTGCAAACAACAGTGGACCAGACATATCTGGCAGTTGCAGATGTTAGTGCAGACAGTCCTCAGTATGCACCACTCATGCTTTGCACACACAGTGGATAGGAAGACAGACATATATCCAAGGACAACACACTATAATAAGCCAAAAGGAGACGTACATAGATGTGTGGAAGAGAGTGACTGTGACAAGGAGCCATCCATTATGATGCCTGTCCCACCCAGCACACAGCCCAATGGCTACAGCCACATGATTCAGATGTCACTCCCTGTAGATGCTAGCCACCGGTATCTGTCAGCATTACATACTATGTGGTGCAAGTGCTAGCTGTGCAACATGACTGTATAATGAAGTAGTCAGCTAGCAGCTATATACATGTACCTGTAGAATATAACCCTGCATGTGCCCGCATGTGGTGTGTCAACCTCTAGATGAATGGGTTATGGCCCATGCACATACACTGTCCTCCCCATGGCCATACTATGACAAGCTTGCTGAGGTAATCCACTTTGAAATACACCTTTGGGAAAGTTGTAGCCCAGTAATCTCCATGACGCATGCTATAACTGCATACTATTGTGTGTGATAAACTAGTTAGGTAGGAGTTCTAATCCCAGACATGGCAAGTGTGTGTGTGTGTGTGTGTGTGTGTGTGTGTGTGTGTGTGTGTGTGTGTGTGTGTGTGTGTGTGTGTGTGTGTGTAAAAAGCAATGCTTTTTAGGCTAGTCACACTCCCTACAATTCAAATGCCCTACTTTGGCAAGGCTGCTAATGTCATCCACCTTGAAATACACCTTTGGGAAAGCTGTAGCCCAATAATCTCCATGGCGCGTTCTATAACTGTGTACTGCTGTAATGTGATAAACTAGTTAGGTAGGAGTTCTAATCCAGAATTGGCAAGTGTGTGGGTGTGTGTGTGTGTCTGTATGTGTGTGTGTCTGTCTGTGTGTGTGTGTGTGTAGAGAGCAATGCTTTTAGTAACATCCGGTGTGGCCCCCCAACCTAATTATAAATGTAGTAACAGTCTGGTGTGCCCCCCAATTCCAATATACACATGTCGTAACAGTCAGGTATGCTCCCCCACAACCCTATGTAGAAATGTCGCAACATGTATGTGTAGGTATAATACCAGTGGAGCACAGATGCACAGAGATGGCCAAGGTAGCAAGATAGGTTGTAGCATCTGCACAATATGCAGGTATGTGTGTGTTAGGTTGATGTGTGTTTCACATTGTGTGAGAGTGGTCGGTATGTATGCATGTTGAGATAAGTCCTGGTGGCCATTGCCCACAACTGCTGATGACAGTGACAAGTCCTCACAACTGCAGTGCCAAACACAATACCCACTGGTATAAAACAAGCTAACAGTAAGCCATTGTAAATGTATGGTGGTAATATATGTCACCATCTGAAAGACTGACATGGCATGGCTGTTGGGCTAGATATACAAGCAGTACACAGAGTACCCCAGACATACAGTATACATTGTATCACTGTGAAATAGACACTCCCTTGGAATAGTACATACAGGTATGTATCACATTATCTGTTCCTGTAGTAGGGGATACCTGTGTTGTCTGCCCAAACACTCGCAGATCACAAAGGTGGTAGGACTGATGTATTGGGAAACAGCTGATATACCTGCACATGCAAGCATAACTGGAATGCCCAATGCATATCTGTGTGTCAGATGCAAGTTATGTCCATAGCACACATGCACCCAGCTCACGCAAACATCGACCACAGGTACTTCTCTGGTTGTACCCCTGCTGTGGGGTATGGGTACAATATGATCCCACCTGTATATTGCAATAGCAAAAGAATGCAGCATGCAGTGCAGGTGTCCCATGCAGGTGTGTCGCTAGCTGTAGGTAGCACCCTGCCAGCATCCACACCATCTGATCAAGACTGATAGAAGGTATTGGCTTGAACACCTAGCACACCTACCCTGTCACCCCAGGGGATTATACTGTATGGTGATCTGAGACTGTAGGACTGACAGAATGCAATGACCTGCCACATCTGGCCCGCATCAACACCTAATGGCCCACAGGCCTCTGCCAAGGGCCTGTGTCTCACACGTACTGGCAATGCATGTTATGTCATGGACACCCAAATAACAACACAATACACTCTGCATAAGCCATATGCAAGGCCATGTGGACAAACCACAGTAACATGTCCACCATGTCCCACTGCATGAACTGTGGACCACCACCAACACAGAGCTGTGATGGGGTGATAACCATAGTGAAAGTATCAAAGAATGTATGCATAATGTAAGGAAGAGGATAGAATGACAGATGGGGGTGGGAGTGTGGGCAGCATGGAATGTGCAAGATCTTTCACAAAGCTGTGTGCAAACACTATCCCTAGCTGTAAACACATACATAGGTGATACATACCTGTCCATACACCACAATAGGGGTAATGTCCTGAATCATCGCCCCTGCCTCTAGGTAACCTCTGTGAATCTGTACAGCTGTGAGGTGTTGCCATACCAATATAAGGCCATACTGTCATGTTGATGAATGTACAAGTATGGTATCCTCTGCCAGCACTGTGCCAAGGTGCTGAGCTGGATACACAGATCCAGCAGCAAGTGTCTGCAGCTCCCCCTCCAGGATGGCATAACCTACCATGAATATGCAGGCATCTGCCCACAATACTGCACACAGCTGCAGTCAACCTTGTCCCCCAAGACATCACTGTGAGCAGGAATGCCTACCTGACAGTACATGAGGACAGAAAACATCACAGTGTATAACAGTACACATGTCTGAATATCTGTGCTAATGGCAGTACCATGTAGCTAAAGCAGCACAGACACAATCACCTACAGTACCCACTTTCTCCTGCACACTTTGTCCTCATATTGTCAAATGATCGATGGATACTGTGCAGAAACAGTTTGCTACCTGTAGGTGTACAACACAGAGGTCTGCACTGGAGTACAAACTACCTAGAATTGATCCATACGTTCAATACAGAAGGGCATACTGGGCATGCTCACACAGAGAAATGAAGTCAATGTCAGACAACATACTGAAAGGTTATATTGGGCATGCTCACACACTTAAACAAATGAAGCCCATGTCTGCAAACAACAGTGGACCAGACATATCTGGCAGTTGCAGACGTTAGTGCAGACAGTCCTCAGTATGCACCACTCATGCTTTGCACACACAGTGGATAGGAAGACAGACATATATCCAAGGACAGCACACTATAATAAGCCAAAAGTAGACGTACATAGATGTGTGGAAGAGAGTGACTGTGACAAGGAGCCATCCATTATGATGCCTGTCCCATCCAGCACACAGCCCAATGGCTACAGCCACATGATTCAGATGTCACTCCCTGTAGATGCTAGCCACCGGTATCTGTCAGCATTACATACTATGTGGTGCAAGTGCTAGCTGTGCAACATGACTGTATAATGAAGTAGTCAGCTTGCAGCTATATACACGTACCTGTAGAATATAACCCTGCATGTGCCCGCATGTGGTGTGTCAACCTCTAGATGAATGGGTTATGGCCCATGCACATACACTGTCCTCCCCATAGCCATACTATGACAAGCTTGCTGAGGTAATCCACTTTGAAATACACCTTTGGGAAAGTTGTAGCCCAGTAATCTCCATGGCGCATGCTATAACTGCATACTGTTGTGTGTGATAAACTAGTTAGGTAGGAGTTCTAATCCCAGACATGGCAAGTGTGTGTGTGTGTGTGTGTGTGTGTGTGTGTGTGTGTGTGTGTGTGTGTGTGTGTGTGTGTGTGTGTCACACTCCCTACACTTCAAATGTCCTACTTTGGCAAGGCTGCTGATGTCATCCACCTTGAAATACACCTTTGGGAAAGTTGTAGCTCAGTAATCTCAGTGGTGTGCCCTATAACTGCGTACTGTTGTAGTGTGATAAACTAGTTTGGTAGGCATTCTAATCCCAGACATGGCAAGTGTGTGTGTGTGTGTGTGTGTGTGTGTGTGTGTGTGTGTGTGTGTGTGTGTGTGTGTGTGTGTGTGTGTGTGTGTGTGTGTAGAAAGCAATGCTTTTTAGGCTAGTCACACTCCCTACAATTCAAATGCCCTACTTTGGCAAGGCTGCTGATGTCATCCACCTTGAAATACACCTTTGGGAAAGCTGTAGCCCAATAATCTCCATGGCGCGTTCTATAACTGTGTACTGCTGTAATGTGATAAACTAGTTAGGTAGGAGTTCTAATCCAGAATTGGCAAGTGTGTGTGTGTGTGTGTGTGTGTGTGTGTGTGTGTGTGTGTGTGTGTGTCTGTCTGTCTGTGTAGAGAGCAATGCTTTTTAGGCTAGTCACACACACGGCACTTCAAATGCCCTACTTTGGCAATCCTTCTGATGGCATTCACTGTGAAATACACCTTTGGGGAAGGAATACTCCAGTTATCCCTGTGGTGCATCCTATAACAGCTTCATGCTGTAGTGTGGTATAGAACTCTGGTAGGGGTTCTATTCCCACACATGACAGTTGTGGATGTTTTGTGTGTGTTTCTATGTCTGTGCAGGGAGTAATGCATTTTAGGCTAGTCACACTCACTACAATTCAAATGTCCTACTTTGGCAATCCTGCTGATGTCATTCACTGTGAAATACACCTTTGGGGAAGGAGTATTCCCGTAATCTCCATGGTGTGTCCCATAACTGTGTAGTGCTGTAGTGTAATAAACTCATTAAGTAGGAGTTCTAATCCCACACATGACAGGTGTGTGTGTGTGTGTGTGTGTGTGTGTGTGTGTGTGTGTGTGTGTGTGTGTCTGTATTTGTAATTCATATCCTGTGTGGAGGTGGCTGTGAGTGTGTAACAACTGGACTCAATGTAGGGTGGGTTTTGCAAATTTCTTATATGGTGGCCCTAGTATATATCACAATGTCCACCGTACAGGGATAACAGATGTGAAATAACCGAGAGGCTGGGGAGCAGATCCATACCCCTACATGACATCAAGGCCAGGTGAACAAAGTCAGCAACCCTAGTATTACCCAGAGAACACTCTCAACTCATGTCTCATACACACACATACACACACTTGCTTGGGCAACAGCTGCTACATTGGTAGTACCCTGCATATTGCCCACTGATAGTAACCATGGTGTGATTGCAGTGGGCTACAGTAGGCATGACACCCTGTCCATCAGTCCAATAGGCATGTACATGCCGACAGTGCACCTTCCCCATGTTCCCCACTGGACACCTGCAACACCTGTTGTGCCATCAAATGTGACACAAAAGACATACCATGCTTGAAACACATGCCCTGTATGGAGAGGTGCCACTGACACCAGGGAATACCAGTATCATGCTATCAATGTAGTTGCTGGGTCAACCTGCCATCCATTAACAGTTCCCGCCACATGAGGCCAGGACTGGCACATCTGATGATAACAATCTGTGTACACAACATGGGCCAGACACCCCAGGTACAGTTCCACATGTCACTGTACATGCATGTGGGAGGTGTGCACATCCCAGACACCGTCCATGTCATGGACTATGGAACACATACATGGCAAGCAATGCACAGCATTGGCCACACGCAATAGTCACCCAGGTGCTGGATGGTGAATACAATACCTACTTGTGTGGTCAAATCCAGACACTACACCCCTGAGTGACAGTGCAGACCATTGTCATGTGGCCTGATGCCAAGGTATACCCATCACCTAGCCTTGTATATCTATCTGGCACAGTCGACCACTACACACCCATGAAGCAATGCACCCATGCATGTCAGTACTGGCACCCTGTGTCTGTGTGTGTGTTGTATGATGCATATGACCACATTCACACTCACTACAACCCCCATTGGCATACTGAAGCATGCTGTCGGATGTCAGACACCTCATGAATGGGTGCATTGCTTCATGGGTGTGTAGTGGTCGACTGTGCCAGATGGATATACAAGGTTAGGTGATGGGTATACCTTGGCATCAGGCCACATGACAATGGTCTGCACTGTCACTCAGGGGTGTACATACCCTTTGCCCATATAACCTCTGTATGACCCCTGTGGTGCATGTAATACCTGCACAGTAATGTGTTGTGCCAATCTCACTAGTGATGAGTTGTATTCCTGGCCCTGCCAAGTGTGTCAGTGTGTATGCATCCCTGTGAGAGTGTGGCTGTGTTGACACTGGCCTTTTGTTTCATGTGTTACCCACAGAGCACCTGTCTGTGAACTGCAGGAGGTACTGTGAGGACTGCAGTCTGTAGATGGTGACAGCCGTGAGAGTTACTGGCTTCATATCCCTCATAGGACATATGTTGCAACAAACCCTGTTACAACAGTAAGTGTATGTGGTTATCACAGCAACATGTCAATATTGGCCCTGTGTATGTGCCTCCAGCCACAACTCTGTCAACCTTTGTACATATGTCATGCAGTAAGAGGTGCATATGTGCTGTACACCATAATTAGTGACATCATATCTGATAACAAGCCAGTGAGATATCGACTGCTACACATGTTATGTATAGTAAGGGTTATATTTGATGACATAACCTGAACATTCTGTGGTTGTGTGTACAGTACTGAGGTCTGTATACTTATGGTGAATGTTGACAGTGTGTGTATTGTTCAAATGTACTTTGGCCTGTGTACAGACTGTGGTAGATGTCATTGTTCTTGGTCCTGTTTTATCTGATGGTACATGCTGCTCCACTGTATGTTACCTTATCGACTTGCATGTTTTTAGGGGCATACGCACACATGTCCCATACCACAGGTAGGCATCGGACCACACTGTGTAGCGGCCCAGTATATGTAGGGTTCGTGTGTGAGTGGCACATATGAGGATGGTGCTGAACAGATAGTCCATATACTGTAATATTACGCTAGCCTACCATATGTGACTGTGGCTGTGTTCACATTGGTTGTGGTTATGCACTTTCACACAGATGTATCGTACTCTGTGCTGTGACATGCCTGTAGAGCCTGCTATATATGCAGGTACATGTTCATTCCCCCATAGGAAATGTAGGCCAGTGTGGAGCCAGTCTGCCTGTAGCCTGCACAGTGCTTTGTTACATGTCTAGCAGCTTAGTGTACTTACCCAGTGATATGTCATGTCCGGATACTTGCCAGATGTACTGCTGCCGGGCCTTCCTTAACAGTCATGTATGTCAGACAGAGCAGTGGGATGCTATACTGATGTATGTCAATATCTAGTGGGCAGTATGTGGCCATGGCACCTCTGTGATTATTTGTCAGGACAGATAGGAGTGTGTGAATGCATAACCTATGGGGGAAATGTATACCAGTCATTACGTGTTATACCTATCTACATGGCTGTTAACATCCACATTGTCAGGCTTGGTCCACATGTCTTGCACTAACATGTCTTGCACTAAGGAGTTCTGTGTATCCTCTGGACTGTCCAGAGTGTGTCAGAATGTCCACATATATTGGTCAATATCTCTGCTGTAGTCCACAGGAGCATTACGTGCTAGCAGCGGTACTGTACTATGATGTCCTTAGGATGTCTGTCAGTAGCCAATGGCGCAAGTTAATAGCAGATGTGACCTCCCACACACACCATGTCTGTGAAGGCAATCAGTATTACAGTAGCAATAGTCTACAAATATACCTGCTATACATACCTGTCATCCCCTTGCACTATGAAGTTGGGACTATAGGGGCTGAGGTAGTGCTACACTCCATGTTCAGGACATATGGTGAAAATATATGTATATAATTATCCAGATATCTATATATATATATATATATATATATATATATGTATATATATAGACATATACATATCGACATGTATAAATGGATATGTATATGTACATAGATATATACATATATTTATATATATATATATATATATATATATATATATATATATAAAAACACCCAGATATATACATATACAGAGCAATATATGTCTACACATATACAGATAGAGATACATATGCACATATATGTATGGATATCTACATATATATTGACAGTAGTAGGTATATCACAATAGATATGTATGCACATATAGTTATAGATATCTACATATATACCAACATAACTAGCCATATCTGTACACATAGGATGTGCATACATATACAGCTATATATACATATATCTATATATACATATATTTATATATATATATATATATATATATATATATATATGTATGACAGTTATAGTTTCATATATATATATATATATATATATATATATATATATATATATATATATATATATATGTATAAAACAGTTTTCCACATATGGGCCTGTGTTCCAGCCTCTGTCCTCCACCTACATACCAGGCACATATGACATGCTGTCCGGGCTTGTTCTGTAGTGGGCTGTGAGTATGTCATGCTGCCATTCCTGCCATCAGTCCACTGCTGTTCTGTCCCCCACACATACGGTAGGGTTGGGGCCATATATGTGTGGGTTTCACCTACACAATACATGTGTGCCCTTATGCACTCCAGAGGCCAGTGTATGTAACAGTGGTCTATGGCCCTGTATTATTGAATCTGGGGGGGGGGATCTATTCCTCCAGCATGTCCTATTTATTGTGGTGGTGAGGTTTAGATCCCTAGAGCATGTGGCTTGAGGGGATAAGGTTTTCTTTAGGTGGAGCATGTCCATCAATTCTGGGTTGGACATGGCCTTGAATGTCAGGCAGAGATCACCTCTGAGCAGGCGTTATGCAACCGAGTACAGCTGGAGTTTCTTCAGTTGAGCTGCATAGGGCATCTGTTTGAGACCAGTGATCCTCTTGGTGAGGTACTTCTGTGATCTTTCCAGCTGTTGCAGGTGTCTTGTACGGTACATCCCAAATGGGGCATTGTACTCTATGATGGGTCTGATGAGTGATGAGTAGAGGGGCACAATAACCTCTTTTGATCTGGATGCAAACCCTTTTGTGATTAGGTGGGCCACATAGAAGGATTTTCTAACCACTTTGCCAATGTGATTATCAAAGGAAAGATTACTATCTGCTTGGGTCCCCAGATCCCTTATTATGTTTTCTGTATTTAGGGGACTACCACCTATGTGGTAGTTTGTGGGTACTTTGTTATTTCCAAAGGGAATAACTATGCAATTTTTTGGTATTTAGCTTGAGGCCATGATTTTGACACCAGATATCCGTCTCAGTGAGACCCTTTTGGAGGATGTCTGTGTCAGCTGGTGAGTCAATTATAGCCCCTAGTTTGCAGTCGTCTGTGAACTTGGTCAGCCATAGTCCTCCTGTGCTTGTCTGTACCTCTGAGAAGTATATGCTGAAAAAGAAGGGTCCTAGGACTGAGCCCTGGGGAACACCACTTGTAACCAGTTTAGAGTCAGCCCTAGCTCCTGCAACTCTCACCATGTGGGTTCTGTCCATGAGCCAACTGGCAACCCATCTTGTGACATAGGGGTTTATGTTCAGGCTGGTGAGCTTGTCTATAATACCAGAATGGGGAATGGTGTCAAAGGCCTGTGCGAGGTCTAGGTAGGCTGTGTGTACCACCTTTCCCTTATCTATAGCCTTGGTAACTGTCTCAAAGAAGTCCACCAGGTTTAGGAGGCGTGATCTGCCCTTAACAAAGCCAAACTGGGTAGGGTCCAGTGTTTGGAGGTTCCCAATGTCTCTGTTAATGAGTTCCATGATGATGTGCTCCATAGCCTTGCAGACCAAGCTAGTCAGGCTTATAGGGCGATAGTTCCCGGGGTCTGTTGTGGCTCCACCTTTGTGGAGTGGAATAACCGTTGCTGTGCACCACTCTATGGGTATGTAGCCTGTGGAGAGGCTGAGTTTGAACAGTGTGTTTAGGTGAGGGGTTAGTTTGTCTTTGAGCTTGTGTAGGACGCAGCATGGGACACCGTCTGGTCCCATTGATGCTGTGTTTTTGGCTTTGGAGAGGGCTATTTTAACCTGAGTGTCTGTGATTTCAGGGGCTCTACATTCTTCTGGTATGGTTATGGGCCCTTTTGGGGGTAAGAGGGGTGTGAAGTTTGCACTGAACCTGTCTGCCAGGATGTTGGCAATATCAGTTGGTTCAGTGTATTTTCTGCCATTCTGCACTAACTCTGAGAAGATCTGAGCATTGCCACTTAGATTCTTAACATAGCTAAAGAATGCCTTGTGGTTATCTTTGGAGTCCTTGGCAAGTTTTCTTTCAAAGCTCGCCTTGGACAATTTTATGAGGGATCGTAGTTTCTTGCCAATACTGATCAAGGATGTCTTCCCTTCTTGGGATTTTACTCTTTTCTGTACTAGTTTCCTCCTTCTATTGTATAGCTTGTTTATGGCAGGGGTCCACCAGACTGGTTTCCTTTACTTGGAGGAGTGAGTCTTGGTTTTGCTTGGGATAGCACAATCCATGCATTCTTGTAGGTGCCCGTAGAATGCATTAGTAAAGGATTTTGCAGCTTGGACAGTGCTACCCTTTAGCATGGGCTTTGAAACTTTCCACCTCCATCTTAAGTAATGTGAAGTTTGCTTTTGAAAAGTTTTTCACAGTGGTTTCCTTGCCCGGGGGTGGAGGCAGAATGTGGATATCCAAAGTGATTTGTTTATGGTCAGATCTAACCAGCGAGGGGTTGACCTCTGGTGTGGAACACTGGTCGCCCATGTTGGTGATGACCAGGTCCAATATGTTGTCACCTTTGGTGGGAGTGCTGACCAGTTGTAACAGGGTGTTTGAGTTTATAAATTCTAGGAAATGTTGGGCAACGGAGTTAGTACTTGAGCAGTTCTCCCAGTTAATGTTTGGGTAGTTGAAATCACCCAATATTAGGGTGTTTGGTAGGACCTTTATGTTACTCAGTGTTTCCAGAAATGCAGAATGGGGGTCCTGGGACATGGTGGGGGATCTGTAGCAAGCTACAATTTGAATTGCAGTTTTGCCCATTGTTAGTTGCACGTGGATAATTTCTGAAGCATCGTGCTGTGCCACTAACCTGGAGGTGTGGGTATCCTTGATGAATATGGATGCTCCCCCGCCTTTTGTATTTCGGTCCGGGTTCTGTGGCCAAACTGTATGGTATGAGTTGTAGCCTGGTAGTGCTGGGGTGCTTTCTGGAGCCTTAAACTAGGTTTCTGTGACTGCACATATATCAATTTTCTCCATAATGAGGAGTGCCTCGAGTGCGTGCATTTTGAGATTTAGACTTCTGGCATTGAGTAGTATTACACTCAGATTTTTGTTACTTGTGCTATTTACGGTGGTGGGTTTGTCTTTTGAGCCTTGCCTAAAAAAGGCACTATGGGGGTGGCAAGACCCATGGCCAGTATTCAAAAGACTAAGAGTGACAGGTGCAAGCTGTCTCTAGTGAAGCAGCATGGTTTGTCGAGCATGTCATCACAGGCAGACAGACACTGGATCCCCTTTGAATGACACCAGAAACTTAGCCAATTGTTGAAATTGATAATTATTTTCTTTATACCATGGTATCATTCTTGGTGAGGGTAGGATGCTACTCAGGGTCAGGGTCATACCGGCATGGGCTACATGATCAGAGAGCTCTTCCATGTCTCTTTTCATGTAAACCAGGGAGGTACGGCTGAGGTCATTCACACCAACATGGACAATGACAGAGTCATATTTGAACTTGTTCTGGAGTGACCTGAGTGCTTGTGTTATGTGATGGATCCTGGCACCTGACAAGCAGCTAACAGTGACCTTCTCCTTATTCAGCATAGTGAGTGGGACATCAGTGTGCCTGACTATAGAGTCACCTATTACTAGTATGTTGGGTATGTTATTTTGCATTGAGGGCTGTGATTGTGTGGCACACTGGTTTTGTGAAGTATGTGTTTCATGGTTTGTGTTGGGGGGTGGAGGTTGCTTGGATGTCTGCTTTGGAGGTCTCTGTTGCTTTTGCAGATTTTTATTTAGAGCCTCTGAGTATGTTTTCGTGTATTTACGTGTGTTTTTTGCCGGTGCTGGTTTAATGGGTCTATGTGAGACTGGTGGTGTGATGCCAGTATTTCCCTTCTCCTCTTGACTGTCTGACCCAGTTTTGGGTTATGAGAGCTTAGCCACCAGTTTGGCTGTATAATTGCTTCTCTCATATGTATTAGTGTTTGGTGGTAGAAGGAGAGGGTTGTCTGTGTACATGAGGCAGTTGTAACATTGCCTTAAAATGCCCAGATACACCAGTTGGACTGGAGAGTACACCTGAAACTGCCCTTTGGACATGCCTGGATAGGTACAGTAAACTGTTTTACTGAATGGCTGGTAAGGTCAAATGGAGAGCCTTGTCCTTCTGTAGTGCTAGGGTTTATAAGTGCTTGCTATAAGTTTTGAGCAAGTGCTGGGCTGAGAAATGAATGGCTTGAGTGCTTAAGTTGGAAGTTTGTCTAGTTCCAAGGGAAACATTGAAGAGGAGACTTTGTGGAGACAGGAATATTTATACCCTAGCTAACCAGCTCTGCCTGGCATGCAAAACCTGGCAAATGCGGTTTTTATAGCAGGGAAATGAAAGAGATAGAAATTAGCCCAAAATGGTCAATAAACTACTACTTTCTGGGCTGAAACCACTCCTCCAGGGACAGATAGTCTGCTTAAAGCTCCCCTCTCTCATAGGTAACAGAGAAACTTCCTTCTTATTATGTTTTCTGTATTTAGGGGACTACCACCTATGTGGTAGTTTGTGGGTACTTTGTTATTTCCAAAGGGAATAACTATGCAATTTTGGTATTTAGCTTGAGGCCATGATTTTGACACCAGATATCCATCTCAGTGAGACCCTTTTGGAGGATGTCTGTGTCAGCTGGTGAGTCAATTATAGCCCCTAGTTTGCAGTCGCTCAGAACTTGGTCAGCCATAGTCCTCCTGTGCTTGTCTGTACCTCTGAGAAGTATATGCTGAAAAGAAGGGTCCTAGGACTGAGCCCTGGGGAACACCACTTGTAACCAGTTTAGAGTCAGCCCTAGCTCCTGCAACTCTCACCATGTGGGTTCTGTCCATGAGCCAACTGGCAACCCATCTTGTGACATAGGGGTTTATGTTCAGGCTGGTGAGCTTGTCTATAATACCAGAATGGGGAATGGTGTCAAAGGCCTGTGCGAGGTCTAGGTAGGCTGTGTGTACCACCTTTCCCTTATCTATAGCCTTGGTAACTGTCTCAAAGAAGTCCACCAGGTTTAGGAGGCGTGATCTGCCCTTAACAAAGCCAAACTGGGTAGGGTCCAGTGTTTGGAGGTTCCCAATGTCTCTGTTAATGAGTTCCATGATGATGTGCTCCATAGCCTTGCAGACCAAGCTAGTCAGGCTTATAGGGCGATAGTTCTCGGTGTCTGTTGTGGCTCCACCTTTGTGGAGTGGAATAACCATTGCTGTGCACCACTCTGTGGGTATGTAGCCTGTGAGGAGGCTGAGTTTGAACAGTGTGTTTAGGTGAGGGGTTAGTTTGTCTTTGAGCTTGTGCAGGACGCAGCATGGGACACCGTCTGGTCCCATTGATGCTGTGTTTTTGGCTTTGGAGAGGGCTATTTTAACCTGAGTGTCTGTGATTTCAGGGGCTCTACATTCTTCTGGTATGGTTATGGGCCCTTTTGGGGGTAAGAGGGGTGTGAAGTTTGCACTGAACCTGTCTGCCAGGATGTTGGCAATATCAGTTGGTTCAGTGTATTTTCTGCCATTCTGCACTAACTCCGAGAAGATCTGAGCATTGCCACTTAGATTCTTAACATAGCTAAAGAATGCCTTGTGGTTATCTTTGGAGTCCTTGGCAAGTTTTCTTTCAAAGCTCGTCTTCGACCATTTTATGAGGGATCGTAGTTTCTTGCTGATACTGATCTGGGATGTCTTCCCTTCTTTGGATTTGACTCTTTTCTGTACTAGTTTCCTCCTTCTATTGTATAGCTTGTTTATGGCAGGGGTCCACCTGACTGGTTTCCTTTACTTGGAGGAGTGAGTCTTGGTTTTGCTTGGGATAGCACAATCCATGCATTCTTGTAGGTGCCCGTAGAATGCATTAGTAAAGGATTTTGCAGCTTGGACAGTGCTACCCTTTAGCATGGGCTTTGAAACTTTCCACCTCCGTCTTAAGTAATGTGAAGTTTGCTTTTGAAAAGTTTTTCACAGTGGTTTCCTTGCCCGGGGTGGAGGCAGAATGTGGATATCCAAAGTGATTTGTTTATGGTCAGATCTAACCAGCGAGGGGTTGACCTCCGGTGTGGAACACTGGTCGCCCATGTTGGTGATGACCAGGTCCAATATGTTGTCACCTTTGGTGGGAGTGCTGACCAGTTGTAACAGGGTGTTTGAGTTTATAAATTCTAGGAAATGTTGGGCAACGGAGTTAGTATTTGAGCAGTTCTCCCAGTTAATGTTTGGGTAGTTGAAATCACCCAGTATTAGGGTGTTTGGTAGGACCTTTATGTTACTCACTGTTTCCAGAAATGCAGAATGGGGGTCCTGGGACATGGTGGGGGATCTGTAGCAAGCTACAATTTGAATTGCAGTTTTGCCCATTGTTAGTTGCACGTGGATAATCTCTGAAGCATCGTGCTGTGCCACTAACCTGGAGGTGTGGGTATCCTTGATGAATATGGATGCTCTCCCACCTTTTGTATTTTGGTCCGGGTTCTGTGGCCAAACTGTATGGTATGAGTTGTAGCCTGGTAGTGCTGGGGTGCTTTCTAGAGCCTTAAACTAGGTTTCTGTGACTGCACATATATCAATTTTCTCCATAATGAGGAGTGCCTCGAGTGCATGCATTTTGAGATTTAGACTTCTGGCATTGAGTAGTATTACACTCAGATTTTTGTTACTTGTGCTATTTACGGTGGTGGGTTTGTCTTTTGAGCCTTGCCTAAAAAAGGCACTATGGGGGTGGCAAGACCCATGGCCAGTATTCAAAAGACTAAGGGTGACAGATGCAAGCCGTCTCTAGTGAAGCAGCATGGCTTGTTGAGCATGTCATCACAGGCAGACAGACACTGGATCCCCTTTGAATGACACCAGAAACTTAGCCAATTGTTGAAATTGATAATTATTTTCTTTATACCATGGTATCATTCTTGGTGAGGGCAGGATGCTACTCAGGGTCAGAGTCATACCGGCATGGGCTACATGATCAGAGAGCTCTTCCATGTCTCTTTTCATGTAAACCAGGGAGGTACGGCTGAGGTCATTCACACCAACATGGACAATGACAGAGTCATATTTGAACTTGTTCTGGAGTGACCTGAGTGCTTGTGTTATGTGATGGATCCTGGCACCTGACAAGCAGCTAACAGTGACCTTCTCCTTATTCAGCATAGTGAGTGGGACATCAGTGTGCCTGACTATAGAGTCACCTATTACTAGTATGTTGGTTTTGTTATTTTGCATTGAGGGCTGTGATTGTGTGGCACACTGGTTTTGTGAAGTATGTGTTTCATGGTTTGTGTTGGGGGGTGGAGGTTGCTTGGATGTCTGCTTTGGAGGGCTCTGTTGCTTTTGCAGATTTTTATTTAGAGCCTCTGAGTATGTTTTCGTGTATTTACGTGTGTTTTTTGCCGGTGCTGGTTTAATGGGTCTATGTGAGACTGGTGGTGTGATGCCAGTATTTCCCTTCTCCTCTTGACTGTCTGACCCAGTCTTGGGTTATGAGAGCTTAGCCACCAGTTTGGCTGTATAATTGCTTCTCTCATATGTATTAGTGTTTGGTGGTAGAAGGAGAGGGTTGTCTGTGTACATGAGGCAGTTGTAACATTGCCTTAAAATGCCCAGATACACCAGTTGGACTGGAGAGTACACCTGAAACTGCCCTTTGGGCATGCCTGGATAGGTACAGTAAACTGTTTTACTGAATGGCTGGTAAGGTCAAATGGAGAGCCTTGTCCTTCTGTAGTGCTAGGGTTTATAAGTGCTTGCTATAAGTTTTGAGCAAGTGCTGGGCTGAGAAATGAATGGCTTGAGTGCTTAAGTTGGAAGTTTGTCTAGTTCCAAGGGAAACATTGAAGAGGAGACTTTGTGGAGCCGGGAATAGTTATACCCTAGCTAACCAGCTCTGCCCGGCATGCAAAACCTGGCAAATGCGGTTTTTATAGCAGGGAAATGAAAGAGATAGAAATTAGCCCAAAATGGTCAATAAACTACTACTTTCTGGGCTGAAACCACTCCTCCAGGGACAGATATGCTGCTTAAAGCTCCCCTCTCTCACAGGTGAACAGAGAAACTTCCTTCTACCCAAGTAAGGTATGGGCAAACACAGAGATTTGTAACACAGCCCTGAATTCAGCACTAACCTGAAAACTGGACTATACTAGCTTAGAAAGGTGGGAAACAAGTATATATATATATATATATATATATATATATATATATATATATATATATATTTTTTTTTTTTCAGAAAATAAAACAGATACAGATAGTAGAAAGAAACGCAAATATAGTAAAAGCAGATGAATAAAGTGCAATTTATATATATATATATATATATATATATATATATATATATATATATATATATATATATAAAACAATAGAAAATGAACAGTCTGATTTAAACAAGTTACCCAATTAACCAGAAAAAAACTCAAAACTGAGCCCTGTTCCAGCAGTCTTCAATCAGACAAGTTCTAACTTCACACTTCCGCTACTAGGGTGCAGGGGAACCTTCTCTAAAAAAGATAGCCTGGATCAGTGCTCAAGTTATACAAACAAAGCTAGATTCAGCAGGCCTGAATCTGGTCCTGTGCTACAGCAACAAGCCTCAAAAATTTCAGAAAGAAACAGTTCAAATAAGCAGGCACAATAAGCCTGTAACCAGAAATTCCCAGCTCAGAAGGGCAGAATCCAGCCTCTCCTCCCACAAGAGTGCAGACCACAAACCTTCTTAATGTAGAATAACTGGCCTGAAGCCCAAGTGCTTAAACCAGAATTAATACAATTTTAGAATAGCAGACACTGAGCCTTCAGTCAGCAATTCCCAGCTTAGAAGGATGTAAGCTACCTGTCCTGCTACAACAGTGCAGAACACAAACCTTCTTAATGTAAAACAACCGGTATGAAGCCCAAGTGCTTAAACTAAAAGACTTAGAATAACAGTTACAATTTAATCAGGCTACTACCAAGCAGCAATAAGTGTAGCAGAATAAATAAAATTGAGTACTTTTAAGAAGAGGCAAAAGCAAAATAAAGTAGGAGGAAACACAAATACAGTAAAAGCAGATGATTTTTTGTGTTGTTAGTAAAGTGCAAGGAGAGAGGAAGGAAGAACCTAAGTGGGTTGGCCTCCTCAAATCTTCTCTCTGTATTATGTAGAGTGAACACTAGACTCAGAATATGATTTCACTGTATTCAGTTAAGTGGGCAAATTAGATGGACTCAGGAGGAGGGTTCAAATACAGACCTACAGGAGGGGCTGGCAATTCCAGAGCCACCAACACTAACAGCAAAACAAAAACAGGGAGGGTGCGTGGAGACAAACAAGAAGAAGAATAAGTACAGTTGTACAGATTACAGAGATATTAAATCAAAATGCAGACAAAAAATGAGAATAAACACTTATCTTTTCTCAATATCACAGCTGGCAGTAGGTCAGTCTCTCAGCAGCAGCCTGAGCAACAGGTATATCTGATTTAAAACACAGGACAGAAACCAAACAATACAGATGCAGGAATACTTTGGCCGGATGAAACTAGTTCTGAAAACTTACTGCCACCAACAAAACAGACAAGGCCTCCAGACAAAACCACGTATGTCCCATTAACATCCCCATCTTGTCAAGCTGTGGCCAGAGTGTGTACAGTAAAAGAGTGAGATGTATGTGCATAATAGTAATGTGGTTCTGGTTCTGTGTGTGGCAACATTCAGGTAGTGCTAACAAACATGGCTTCTTAGTCTCATAAGGTTTTGGGGAGTTGCTAGTGTGCCAGCTTTGTTCTCATAGATGTGTGTCAATCAGTTGTATTTCCTGTTTGCTGCCTATATGTCTGGGATCATCCCACTGATTCCCAGGGGGACAGGTTGACAGGCAACAGATATGGGCAACTTTACTGGACATTCTGGGCATATCTGTACAGTTGTGGGGTATGATTCTGTATGCAGACTACTACCACTGGCAGGATTCGAACCATGGCTGTGTGTGCTAAAAAAAACAACAGTTCACATCTCAGTTGCATGTGATATTCAGGTTTTGTTGTTTGCCTTTTCCCTGTTTTCTGTCTATGTCTCTCAGTTGTACTAAATGGCCTCTGGGGGTTACACCAGTCATATACAGGCATTCCTACACATTATATTTATGGTGCACGGTGTGGGTAACAGTGCTTAATACAACAGTACTAATATGTGAATGCAAACCGACATTACCATATGATACCAGAGTATACACATGCAGTCCAGCAGTTAGACCTTTATGGTCAGGCTATTAAGCTTTTCTTTACATACATACTATATGACTCTCTTCCTGCCATATTATCCGGTAAATGCAGTAGTTGTCTTAAACAATACAGGTTTTCTACAGGCAATTAATTTACTAATACTTTTAGATTTGCATGTACTGTCATAGGAAATAAGAGTATTACTGATCTGCCTCGAGTCACATTCTCTCCAGGCGACTTCCATGGACCTCCTGGTTCACGGCCCGCTCACTTGCAGCTGTGGAGGACATAAGAGGAATATTTAGCCATACCTATCCATGATATACATGAGCTGGCAATTAATATGCACATAGTGGGGTGATACTTACACACAGCTGGTAAAGCCTCTACCGTTCTAGCCTCTTGGATCCACTGGTCCAAGAGGTCCCCCTTACGCCACTTCAGGTTGACATATTGATGACTGACCTGTTCACCAGTTCGGGGTATGCCATTGGCACTGGTGAGGTCATGGGCGAGATGGTCCTAGGCTTCTGCTTTATATTGGGAACCCTGGTACTGGCCCTGCAGCAGTCTCTGCTCATGGTCTTTGACAAGGATTCCTGGCATGACTCTGGACTCCTGGATGCACCAGTGCTGCACCTGAAAGCACACACCCTCTCCCCTTCCTGACATGGTGGCTGCAAGGGAAGCTACAACCAGTTATGAGATGTATTCCCACCTCTTGGGTTTAAGTAGGGCCAATTTTCCACACTTTTTCATGATTGGCCAGTTTTGAAAAGGCTAAGCTATGGGCAAACCTGCTTACCTAAGGATGGCATTGTTTAAAGGGATACAACACTGGGCACATTGAGTTAGCTGGCCTACACATTGCTTACACCTCCTAAGCTGGACTGTGCAATGCTTAGCATTGCTTACATATGACTTTGCATTATAGATTCTTTTTGGCATTGATTTATTATTCATTACATCTTACATATATGCCTGGTATCCATGATTCATGTGTACATGCAATGTATGGGGTCCTTGTGTTTTATTGGTGACTTCAACACTCTATTACAATTACACCTCACTTCTGGGCTTACTGCTGTACTCCAGTTCACATATTTATGTTATATAGTGGTTTATGGAACATATGTCTGTATACTGATTCCTTTCACAGGTTCAGTTTGATTTTACTATAGTGAGGACTTGTTTGCTGATACTTCATTCTTCTGTACTGTTGTGATGGCTTGGCGGTTAACTACTGTGACTATAGTGTATAGGGTCCTGTGTTCAAGACCTTCAAGGCTGTTTATTTTATTGCTGGGCAGAACAAGGGCCATTGGATACAGAGTGATTAAGGCACTTTTGAGAAGTTCTAAGTGGGTTTGCGCAAGGGTAAGCAATGCTAACCTCCGGTTAATGATGCTTACAGAGAGTTAGGTTCCAAACTGATTAACCTGTGTGCGCATTGCTTACCCCCACGCAAATGGGCTTAAACCTGCGTATTAGTGCTTACATATGCTTACTACTGCTTATTGGTTCTTAAACTTGCTTACTATTGCTTTATTCATTATGACACTGACACCTCACATGTGCATTAAATGCATTACTCCAGTTCACAAATGTATGTTATTTAGCGGGTTATGCAACCAATATATTGGTCATAACGTGCTTTGCCATGGAAAATGGAATGTGCTGCAGTAGGACTCGAACCGGGAATGCTAGCTCATAAGGAGAATGCTCTGCCCACTACACTATTGCTACTCTGCTTCATTTGCATATATCTTCCTTGTTATCCTCTTCAGCCATTTAAGCTGCATTAACCGTAGCTAGGCAATGGGCACACCCACGCACCTATGGTTAGCTTTAATCGGATTTTTGAAAAAAGAAACAGGTTTGTTCATTTTATTTGTATTTAATTGCTGTTGTACACAAGGGGGAATGTTGTTGGGGATATGCGGACACCTATGAGCGGTCTCGCTCATTTCTTATGCCTTTCTGCTGTTCTTCATTGCGGGGGCATGTATATGCTGAAGTTCTAGCTCACAGTCTGCATGTAATGTCACATCATCTGCATACAACATATCTGTCCCCTCTGTCTATCACCAGTATGAACAGCAGGGGCTTAGAGCTGAACCCTGGTACACATCCATTCTCACCAGGAATCCCTCTGTGAGACCATACTCTGTCTGTATTTGAGTCATCGGGTCCTTGTACATAGCCTGCACTAATTCTAACAATGTTTCTGGGATTTAAAATTATGAATACTGCCTTATCAGAGGTTCATACGTTCATTGGTGTTTACTACGCTAACACCCACAGGGGCCTTTTTAAGCCTCACCATGCATCCCAAATCTCTGACAAGTTCTGGTACCCTTGATAAGTGTAAGCAGGGGCTTGGGAGATTAAACATTTACAACAGGGGCCTGGGAGATGAATAGGCTGCCTGTGTCCATTAGAGACATAGGTGTCAAACCAGGGATGAATTTTCTGTTCACCATCCAGTTGTCCAAGTTACCCTTGAATTGGGTTAGGGAGGAACTCTGCTTCACATGGAAGGGGAGCCTGTTCCAGAGACAGGGTAGTCTCTGGGATAAACACCTGTGTCTCCAGCAGGGCCTGTTTATATCACAGGCAAGGTTTAAGACTTTAGAATGGGTAATTTTGGTACTGTTAGTTTTGTGGATATGCAGGAGGTCTGTCAAGACAATGTATGCCAAATGTAGATCTCCGCTGAACAGCCTGTAGGAGACAGAATACAGGGATAGGGCCTTGAGGCAGTCTGCATCAGACATGTTACTTATGGCCTGTTTTCTTTTAATGAGGGACCTCTGTGGACATTCCAGTTGTTGGATATGCCTGTTTAGATACATACCAAAGTGGGCATTGTACTCAATGATAGGTTTGATGAATGCCAAATACAGTGGAGCAATGACTTCCTTGGACCTAGTTGCCATACCTTTGTTTATAAGTTGTACAACATAGAATGATTTCCTCACTGCTGTATATACATAATGGTTAAAGGCTAGGTTACTGTCTATGTGTGTCTCAAAGTCCCACACTAGTGGGTCAAGTCAAACGAGTGTGTTGTTAATATGATAGTTACTAGGAGTGGAAGACTTCCCAAAGGATACTATTACACATTTCTTGGCATTTAGTTTTAGTCCATGGCTCTGACACCAGGTTTTTGCCTGTGCCCTTCTTGGAGAACATTTGTGTCAGTGTTGGATTCAATGACAGCTCCTAATTTGCAGCCATCTGCAAATTCATCAACCAGAGGTCATTGATATTAGCCTTGACTTCAGAGAAGTAAATGCCAAAAAGGAGCAGTCCCAGGACCAATCCTTGAGGGGCACCAATTGTGACTGGTCTCTTTGTAGAGGTGGACTCCCCATTTCTAACTTCCTGGGTCCTGTCTGTGAACCAGTTGGCTATCCGTCGGTTGACATAAGGGTTTGTACCTTACCTCATGAGTTTATCAACAATGCCTGACTGGGGTATTGTATCAAAACACAAAGAACTATCCCAGCTAACCCAAGCTTGATAACTGGACACTAGCCAGCCAGTAGTGTAGTGGCCCAGGACTGCTGGACTTTATAGCAGGCACACACTGGCCAATAGTGGCACATACTCCTCTCCCACCTTTAGCATGGGTCCATGGTGTAGGTCAGAGTAGGCTGAGTCCTCAACTCACTTATCACTGGCAAATACCTATTTCTATTTAGCAACATTAGTCAACATGACCGAATTACCTACAGTGACTGTTGAGTGGCTAGCCCTGTCACTGCGTGCAGTCTGTGATCCTGTGTTCTCCTATCATGAGGATACTGTGCACCACAGTAGATGTCCAAAGCACTTGGTTTATACAACTCTTCCCTCTAAGGGCACATGAAGGGTCTGTGCTGCTTTCCACACCTCCATATCTTCTCTTTTTTGCTTTTTTTTTCTTGTTTGTGAGTTTGAGATTAAAACACTCAGCATTTTCTTGGAGTTGGGAAGAAAACCACGTAGAACATAAAAACTCCAAACAGGCATTGACTAAAGTTCAGGATCAAACCTTGTACCTTGTGCATGGGAGGTGAGGCCCTTAACCATTACAGCAAACAACTGGTCCCTTCAAGCCTTCTAAAGAAATGAACAATTCATCCAAAGATCTGCAAGATTTAGTTCTGTCAAGGTAGTAGCTGAGTTTATTTATTTATTTTACATTTTTTTCCAGGAGAGTCCAATGGGCCAGGAGCCTGTTTTCAGCAGAGGCCCAGGTAGAAAAGTTCCATTTACAATTATTTATTATTTTATTTTACATTTGTTGACCGGGATAGTCTGACTGGATACATGTCCATATTCAGCAGAGTCCCAGGGAGAAAAGCTCCAACATAGACACATTAGCAGAATGTTACATATAGTAAAGTATTTGTGAGGAAAAACACATTTTACAGACTTCTACAAACATCCTAGATATAGCCACAACAAATACAGAAATTCTATTACAGACTTTTACAAACATGCTAGCTTAAAAATAAGAACAAATATAGATTATGAGTTTAGTTTCTATACATAGATCCTATTGGGGTTACAGGCCCCTTCCCTCAGGACAACATTTACAAAATGTTTTAAAGGCATCTTTTTGGTCAGATTAAGTAAAACAAGTAAAGAGTTAGATCAATTCCACAATTAAAAGGTTTAGCTTCTCAACTTAGGTGAGCCAGAGGAAATTTAAACCCTGGTTTAAAGGAAAAGAGGTAATCAGGGCTGGAGCATGGACAAAGCCAATGTGACTTAAAATGAAGTTTTAGACTCTTCTTGAATTGGGCTAAGGAGGTAGTAAGAGTAAGGTTGGAAGGGAGGGAGTTCCATATTTTTCCTATGGCACTGGCAAACAGTGTATCACCCCCTGAATTATAGGACTTGATTGTTTGGACAAGCAGCCTATTTGATGAGCGAAGAAAGCCTAGATTGGTGTAAGGAGTTATTGTATTTTTTAGTGCAGGGGTGTTGTCAGGTTGTTTGAGAATTTTAAATGCTTCGATAAGTTGGTTTAGCTGGAGAAGGTTTGGCAGTTCTATCCAGCCAAGGTTTAAGGTTTACAATAAACAAATCACTTATATATAAAAAATCCCTTATACTAGTATTAATTACAAAACAACAAAAGTAAAATACATAAAATTCCAGTAAATGTTAGCATGTATGATGAAAGAATAAGAAATGCAGATACAAACAATGGTAATTTGAATAGGCATATATGAAATCACAAAGGAGACGGTACCTGTTGTAGAAGGAAGTAGCAATCCATAAAAATCACAAAAGGTGACAGGCCAAAAAAAGAGCCATAAAGACAATAGAGTGGACTACTGAGGATAAGAAAGAAATTATGTATTGTTATTATTATGCAAAAAGCCCAGAATTTACAGACACAAGATATACAAAATGATTGAGAGAAATTAGAGGAAAGAAAAATGCTTCTGCGTGAAAAACTGTCAGAAGCTTCAAATGAAAATTTGTGTTCATTAATACAACAGACTTGTGAAAAACAGTATATAGATCAAGAAACATTTGATCTGTTTGGAAAAAGAAGCATCTGAGGAAGTGTGAAAATATAAACAACAAAACCTAGATGTTTTTGAAAAGTATAAAAAAGATATATGGACATGGGGAAGAAGGAGAGATTTGATATGGTGCAATATTTATGCAAAGGAGAAAGCCAAATCAATCAGTATAAAGAAAGCAGCCCCAAAGATATTTGAAGAGAAATACAGACAAAAGCATCCAGATATGGAAAATGTCACAATAAAAAATAATATCACAAAGATGGAACATAGAAAAGAAGATCAGTAAAGCAGAAGTTAAAAAAATAGAAGGTGAAGATATGGAAACA